>NC_040082.1:5757575-6060606 GCF_003369695.1 Bos indicus x Bos taurus
TTAAAAAAAAAAATCTATATTGATCCAGGTTAGAGATCACAATTTTGACAAATTTCATCCTCTTCAGATATATTTCTAATTCCATAATAATATTAAAATCCATAAAATTAATAGGTTTACCTCAAAATTGTTTAACATATGTGACATTGCACGTCAATAAATATCAGGATTGACCAGATTATGTTGTGGTAAGAATGCCTTTAAGTTGTTTAAAAGACCAAAAGGTAATTCCTTGCTTAAGCTACATGTCTGTCACCAGTCAGTTAGAAAACTGTTATTCATATACTTGTTTTCTTTAGTCTGGGATTCAAGCTGACAGAGTGGCCATTATTTCTTGGGTAGAGCAAAAGAGGGTGGTTGAGCATGCACTGGCTTTTTAAGCTTCTGTCTGGAATGGACACATATCATTTCTGTTTGTGTTCAATTGGCCATATAAAGTCATATACCCTAACTTCAAATGGGTGAGAGAGATGAATTCTTCCATGTGCCTGAAGAGAAAGCCTGAATATTTATATACAGCCACACGTGTAGGTAAACAGCAGGTCATATTTAATTTGTTTTTCTCATAGTTTCCCTGTTTTACCCCATCGCCGTTATTTTTTTTTCCTATTCCTTCATGGTATTTTTAAGAATATATACCACAATTTAACAGATTTCTTGGATTTTTTTCTAAACCTCACACGTGCTCAGTCACTTAGTCTTGTCTGAGTCTTTCCCACCCTTTGGACTGTAGTCTGCCGTGGGACTTTAAGATAAGAATACTGGAGTTCCTCCTCCAGGGGAACTTCCTGACCCAGGGATTGAACCCATGTCTCCTGTGTTGCACACAGATTCTTTATCACTGAGCCATTACAGTGGTAAAACCCTAAGTCTCATACACATTCTTATAAGTTATAAACAATACTGCTGCGTACTTTCTCTCATATACATACGACTGTATAAGATTATTCTCTTAGGTGATATAGCTCTAGAAAAAATGCTAAATTAGGGAGTATTTTCCAAATCATTCTTCATCAGTTTCTTCATTTCTTCTCCAAAAATGACCACTATATCTGTGCCATCTTTGTAACTCCAGTTGGTAAGAACTGTGATTTCATTTTTTGGTATGTATTTTGTCAATTACTTGGAAGGTTTATATGATTATGTGCATGAAACTAAGCGGTTTCAGTTGTGTCTGACTCTGTGTGACCCCATGGACTGTAACCCTCCAGGCTCCTCTGTCCATGGGATTCTCCGGGCAAGACTACCTGACCAGGTTGCCATGCCCTCCTCTAGGGGATCTGCCTGATCCAGGGATTGAACCAGCGTGTCTTGTCTTCTTGTCTCCTGTATTGGCTGGCTTTTTTTTTTTTTTTTTAACCACTAGTGCCACCTGAGAAGCCCTTTATATGATTAGTTTTGTTGTCTTAATTTGGATTTCCTATATTGTGAGTTCTACCAAGTTTAAAAGCTAACTTAAACCAAGAATCAAGTTTATATTTTCTTGACATGAAGATAGGTATGAGCAACTTAAAGTATTGAGTGCACACACAGCATATTGAATGTTTTAAACTTTAAATGAAATCACAAGGAAGGATGCATTTTATAACAAAAAAAGTAGTAAAAAAAAAATCACTTTGAAGTAAAGTTCACTAAAAAATTACCATGAAAATTCACTGTTTCATGTAGATCTAAACTTACTGAAGAAACTTTAAAATTACAAGTGATTCTTGAAAAGCATGGACTTGAACTACGTGGGTCCAGTTATACATGGATTTTTTTTTTCCAGTAGTAAATATTTTGGTACTGTGCAATCTTTGGTTGGTTGAAATTGCAGAGTAGGAAAAACAGATGTGGAGGAAATGTGTATATAGAGGAGCCACATATACAGATGAAAAGTGAAGGTGTTAGATGCTCAGTCGTGTCTGATTCTTTGCGGCCACGTGTACCATAGTCCGTCAATCTCCTCTGTCCCTGGAATTTTCTAGGCAAGGAAACTGGATTGGGTATTCATTCCTTCTCCAGGGGATCTTCCTGACCCAGGGTTTGAAACCAGATCTTCTGCATTGCAGGCAGATTCTTTACTGTCTAAGCCACCAGGGAAGCCCAAATATACAGACTATAAATTATAAGTGGGTTTTTGACTGAGCAGAAGGTTGGCACCCCAACCCTCCCTTACTTATCTAGATATGACTACCTGAGGATACATTTGGATAAGGGATACAAATGCAGAGAAAACTGTTTTGTTATGCTCCTGTGATTGTTTTTGTTCATAATTGTTAAAAATTTGGTTCATGTTAATGTTATAGAAAGATGTTTCATTTTGAAAAACTTGAAAGCATACAGTGACATCATAAAAATTTCCTAAGTTTATACATTTTGTAAGAAAAATAAAGTGTTAGGTACTCAATTGTTTCTGACTCCTTGTGACCCCACGGACTGTAGCCTACCAGGCTTCTCAGGCCATGGAATTCTCCAGACAAGAATACCAGAGGGGATATGGGTAGCCATTCCCTTCTCCAGGGGATCTTCCCAGCCCAGGGATCGTGCATTGCAAGCAGATTCTTTACTCTCTGAACCACCAAGAAATCCCAGACATTTTGTAAAATTGGTTTGAAAAAGTGTCCTGTATATTTCCTGAACTTTGTTGAAGTTTAAATAATTGGATATTATCCTAAATATTACAAAACAAGCAACATTTATTGAACCATTATCATGCACATGGTCAATACGCCAGCAAATATTGTTTGTTCAATAACTTACTTGCCCAACAACTTACTTGCTCATAAGGCCTCACTTCACCATCAAAGCTGAAATTCACAGACCTTTCTCTGAAGCATATGTATATGTGTGTGTATTTGGTGCAGCCTCAGGAATATCCAGAACTGGAGTTATAATAACTATCTTCTTAAGAATCATATACATGCTGAAGAAAAAGCTACCATAATTGACCTCCAAAATATCTACATAAGAGGTTTTAGACCACAATCATGTTGCAAAGCAGGGTCAGAAGAAGAAAAACTACATAGCCACACTGCATACACGATTTTATTATCTTTTTCTAAAAATCTTACAAAGATAAAAGTGTTCTAACAATTTGGGGCTTTAATGATAGCACAATTCCCATTCACAAAATTTGTTGAAGTCTGTATAATTACAAAGTACAAAAAATATGCACCAGTTTATAAAATATTAGCAAAGCTGCTGCTGCTGCTAAGTCGCTTCAGTCGTGTCCGACTCTGTGCGACCCCATAGACGGCAGCCCAACAGGCTCCCCCGTCCCTGGGATTCTCCCGGCAAAAATACTGGAGTGGGTTGCCATTTTCTTCTCCAGTGCTTGAAAGTAAAAACTGAACGTGAAGTCGCTCAGTCGTGTCTGACTCCTAGCGACCCCAGGGACTGCAGCCCACAAGGTTCCTTCATCCATGGGATTTTCCAGGCAAGAGTACTGGAGTGGGGTGCCATTGCCTTATCCGATTAGCAAAGCTACATGTGTAAGTTCATTTTGAAACATGTGAAGCATAAATATGTGAAATTAATACATTTGTTTGTCTTTTATCATCTTTATATCAAGCTAAAGACTTGCTTGCATTATATCAATCTAAAGTCAAGCTAAAGATATTTGCTATAGACTTAGCTACTTGTGTGGTAGAAACCTGGGGTTTCTTTTTTCTCTCCTCATCTGGAAATGTTATCTATGAGCAACATGAGAAGATTTATCCATATGTTTATATACATTAATGATTTAAAGGAGGAAGTAGACAGTGAGTAAGTGAAATTGGTTCATACTACTAAAGAGCTTTCTACTATTTAAAAATTTCTTATTTATAAGAGGTTGCAAGGAAGTCCAAATAAAGTCAATAGTATAGGCCAGATAATAACATAAAAATCCTATTCTGTATCGATACAGATATGTTGTTAAAATACTTTATTGGTTTCTTCCCACAATTAGATTCTGATATGTGAAGATCTATTAAAAGAAAAAAAATGGAAAGTCTTTATAAAATGGGTTATGGATATTATAGATGCCTCAGTATGTGTGTGTGTGTGTGTGTATATATATATATATATATATATATATAAAAGTTGATATTAATGTAAAAATAAACATGCCTCAGTATATGTGTGTGTGTGTGTGTGTATATATATATATATATATATATATATATATATATAAAACTTGATCTTAATGTAAAAACAAACCAAACCAATGCACTGCATTTAATTTGGTGGTTGTAGTGAAAGAATATGTCACCAGGAAAAAAAAATTCTGAAAATGTCAGTACTCATAGTAGCATTTATATGAAAGTATAGAAATATATTCAAGAGATTCAGTATTTCCCTGTTTTCCAGATTTAGGAAATGAAGTGGAAATTGAATGAGTCATGAAAGTTTAAGAAAGATGTAGTAAAAATTGATTAATATTGTTTCTTTACTGTTTTTACAAAGTATGTATAAACAACTTAGAAGAAATTAATATAAAATGCATTTGAGCAAATAGAAGGAAATGCTTCACACAGCATAGTGGAAATGTATTGCCTTTAGAAGGTTACAGAGTCAAAAACTGTAACTGATTAATAGGACCAATGATAATATTTGCATTGGCCAACGTGAGGAAGTTGGGGCCAGCTCCACGCTAGCTTCAGGGACTTTTCTCTGAACTCCATCCAAAAGCACTTTCTAGCCTGGGGGCTGACTGTGCTTAATTAACTCCATCTGACCCAGCCACACAGAGTACAGTCATCAATCTATCAGATTTGGCTCACTTTCTTCCAGGGAGTTGTAGATGAAGGTCTTCCACCTATTTTTGAACTAGCAAAAGCAAATGTCTCCTCTAACACACACACACACACACATGCACACACCCCAAAGAAGAAAGCATGGCACGGTGACTTCAGCACTTTGATCTACACTGATGAGTCCATAGAAGTTTCTGTCCCGACTCTATGAAGACCATGCGGTACAACTGACAATATGTAGAATGAAGAGTCAGAAAATCAGGCGAAAAATCAATGTCTTCCTTCACTGACTGACTATGTGACTGAGGGCAAATCACTGAACTTCTCACAGCCTTCATTTTCTCTATGAAAAACATGGAAACAATCATAATAAAACTCTGCTAGGGATATAAACCCTAAGTCATTAATAAAAATTAATTATTTTGTTGAAAAATCTGTTCATAATTGGAGCATTTTCTAGCATATATGAATATAAGACAAAACTTATTCTGGACACTTCTTGCTTTTTTTTTTTCGCTTTTTCTTGTATTTTCACTTTCCCTCAATGTTAATGCTACTCTCCAAATGCCAAAGTCTGTACTTACTGCTTCCTGCCCTACCAGTATATATGCACATTTATTCCATGTTATTTTATTTTTGCTCATGCAAAGGAGCTGTTGCCTTAATTAATAAAATAAAGTCAAATAGAGGAAGGTCGATAATGGGAAAAATGATCCACCAAGAACAATGTTTAACTTGGCTTCATAGTCTAATTTCTCATTCCCAAGATTCACTTCCTCCTTACATATTTCCTTCGTTTTACAATGATGACTTCAAGGGTTGCTTGTCCCAAACATAGGTCATGGGAAACTAAACTATAGGTACTTTTTTTGGTATAGACAGTAAAATGGACAACAAAACCTCATCCCCTCTTCCTTAATGTACGTGAAGCATTTGCCCAGTTATCCCTTCTGCTCTTCTGGTTTCCAGACGTCCAAGTGCAGACATGTGATAGAAAAATCATAAAATGAAAAATGTCTCTAAATAACCACATAAAGGAAATATGCTTGCCAACTTTAACATTTATATTGAATTTCTTTACGAGTTAGAAATAAACTTTTATTGTGTTAAGCCACTGAAACCATGGGGTTTACTTTTTAAACCTACAAACATCAGTGTAGTAAATACCTGATTATACAGATTATATTAATTTAGACCATGGAATCAGACATTTATAAGTGCTGAGAAAGCAGAACAAAAAGGAGGGGGGAGTTTGAGATAGACCGTGGAAACCTGAACTCCCACAGTTGCATTTTACTAGGGGTTACAGACAGCACTTGGAGAAGGCAATGGCACCCCACTCCAGTACTCTTGCCTGGAAAATCCCATGGATGGAGGAGCCTGGTAGGCTGCAGTCCATGGGGTCGCTAAGAGTCGGACACAACTGAGCGACTTCACTTTCAGTTTTCACTCTCATGTATTGGAGAAGGAAATGGCAACCCACTCCAGTGTTCTTGCCTGGAGAATCCCAGGGACGGGGGAGCCTGGTGGGCTGCCATCTATGGGGTCGCACAGAGTCGGACATGACTGAAGCGACTTAGCAGCAGCAGCAGCACAGACAGCGCTTGGCATCCTATATGTTGGTCAGCTTTCATAAGAAGGATCTCATCTTAGCTCTTTCTCTTCAGAAGCCAGGTGTCGACCCTCCAAAAGACAAAACCTAAAAGATTGAAGGCCAAAGAGGAGTGGCTATTTACCTTGAAATATAAAGCTTACCTTATGCATTTTATCTTATTATCAGCCTCTTCTCAATGCTAATGAAAGAAGAGATGATTACCCCTTAAAGGAAATACTAAGCCTACCCACAACGTAATGTCCTAACCTACAGATAATAAGATAATTACTATCTCAACATCTATAGAAATTCCAACATTCAAATAAGGGAAAAATATAAAATGTGCAATGTCAGGAGTACAATTTCATTACCACTTATTTTTCATTTATTTCTAAAATTTTGTGGTCTATAAGACAAAGGTCAGAAAGCTTTTTTTATTTTTTCTGTAAAGGGCCAGATAGCAACTGCTTTGGCTTTGTAGGACATACCACCTCTGTCACAGCTCTGTCCTAACTGCTCAACCTCTCCAATGTAGCACAACACAGCTGCGTGCAATCCATAAAAAAATGAGTGTGGCTGTATTCTTAAAAAAACTTTATTTACAAAAACAGGCAATGAGCTGAATTTGGTTTTCAATTATAATTTACCAACCCCTGATTTAAGGACTTAGTATACACAGTGCTCTAATTTTTCATTCCTATTCTTTTCCAGTTGCCACTCTTATAATACAGGTTGATTGCATAAAACTCTAATATCTTTCAGTGAGACAAATGATTATGAGTGGATAGGGCTTGGTATTGTTTAAATTATATAATTGTATGAATCAAATGAAATATCTTAATAAAATATTTTTTAAATTCTCTTGCTTTGCCTTAGTACTTTTGCATCTAATATTTTAAATAAATGTATAACTAAGAAAAAAACACTGGAAATAACTCTTGGACACATTTTTTTGCAGTCATTCTTTGGTTTTGGCAAGCTACACATGTAAACTATGAATTTTCATAAATAGCGATATGCAAGATCAGTGGATCTTATGCTAGAGAACCTGGCATAGAGTCAGCAGCCTATAGTCTCTTCTAAATCACCCTCACCCAACTCTCTCACTGCCCCTAATCAGAAAGTACTCATGCTCACCTCATTGTAACAGTACAGCTGGACCAGAGGTCAGCATCTGACCCAGGAGTAGCCAGTCAATACATCAGCCAGCCCCACCTGGTCTGGTCTGCAGAAGAGGCTAAACCAGTCAGATGTCCTTTCTCTGAAATGGAAATTCAGCAGTTAGGAATGGGAGTTCAAGGTAAAACTGTTATATAAGCATTCATCAGTCAGTTCAGTTCAGTAGCTCAGTCGTGTCTGACTCTTTGCAACCCCATGAATCACAGCACACCAGGCCTCCCTGTCCATCACCAACTCCCGGAGTTCACCCAGACTCACGTCCATTGAGTCAGTGATGCCATCCAGCCATCTCATCCTCTGTTGTCCCCTTCTCCTCCTGTCCCCAATCCCTCCCAGCATCAGAGTCTTTTCCAATGAGTCACCTCTTCACATGAGGTGGCCAAAGTACTGGAGTTTCAGCTTTAGCATCATTCCTTCCAAAGAAATCCCAGGGCTGATCTCCTTCAGAATGGACTGGTTGGATCTCCTTGCAGTCCAAGGGACTCTCAAGAGTCTTCTCCAACACCACAGTTCAAAAGCATCAATTCGTCGGTGCTCAGCCTTCTTCACAGTCCAACTCTCACATCCATACATGACCACTGGAAAAACCATAGCCTTGACTAGATGAACTTTGTTGGCAAAGTAATGTCTCTGCTTTTGAATATGCTGTCTAGGTTGGTCATAACTTTCCTTCCAAGGAGTAAGCGTCTTTTAATTTCATGGCTGCAGTCACCATCCACAGTGATTTTGGAGCCCCCAAAAAATAAAGTCTGACACTGTTTCCACTGTTTCCCCATCTATCTCCCATGAACTGATGGGACCGGATGCCGTGATCTTCATTTTCTGAATGGTGAGCTTTAAGCCAACTTTTTCTCTCTCCACTTTCACTTTCATCAAGAGGCTTTTTAGTTCCTCTTCACTTTCTGCCATAAGGGTGGTGTCATCTGCATTCATAGCATCACAATTTTTTGAGAAAACATATGTTGCAGTTATTAAAAGGCAAAATGTATGCGTGAGCAGAAGCTGTACATTAAACACATGCTTTGCATGGTGGAGGAATAAAGTAGTAGCACAAGAAAAAGAAGTAAGTATGTAAGGAGTGATGGTGAATGTTAACGGCAGAAATTAAACTAAAAAACATGTAGCTCTCTTCCCATGCTATTGGTGTCATTCTTGAAGCTAGGATGTTTGGCTTCTTCTTATACATCTGGAATTATGTTCTTCACAAGCAGATGAATTTAATTACATCAATGACAAGGTATAGATATCTTTGAAGTATAGGATAAACAAAACAAACAAACTTTGCATCTTTAGAACAATGAAGTGAAACAGAAACTCTCAAACTAACTAGACAGAAAGTGAAAGTAAAAGTCACTCAATCGTGTTCGAATCTTTGCGAGTGCATGGACAGTCCATGGAATTCTCCAGGCCAGAATACTGGAGTGGGTAGCCTTCCTTTCTTTAGGGGATCCTCCCAATCCAGGGATCAAACCCAGGTCTCTCGCATTGCAGGCAGGTTCTTTACCAACTGAGCCACAAAGGAAGCCCAGTAATGCTGGAGTGGGCAGCCTGTCCTTTCTTCAGCAGATCTTCCCAACCCAGGAATTAAACCGAGGTCTTCTGTATTGCAGGCAGGACTCCCCACCAACTTGAGCCATCAGGGAAGCTCAATTAGATAGAAATAGAAAAGTAAATACAGCTAGTTTTGGTGCCAACCACAAATCCTTCACTTTGTAGCTGTGAGATCTTTAGAAAGCTACTTAACTCCTTTTGCATTTAATTTGACATCTATAAAATAGAGGCAAAACTTGTACTTGTCTCAGAGGGTTAATGTGATGAATAAGTGTTCTTACATCCAGAGTCCTTAGAGGAGTATCTGAGGCACACTAAGATACCAGTGAATGCTGTTTTTATTTATTATGTCATCATATGCTATTACATACTTTAAAATACTTGTCATCTGTACATTTCACCACAAACACTGTCCTAATTTCTTTTTGTCAGAAGATGATGCTCTTGCATAATAGCAGCATAAACACTAATAATGTTGTTTGATTCTATACAAATTTATTCAAAAAATTATTTGTATAGTTTGAGTGCAAATAGAGTCAAGGTAAACAGTCTTTGTTTTTTCTAGTAGAGGTATTTTTCTTCCAGACGAAGTAACTACTGGCTGTAGTTCAAACCATGAACAAACAGGTTGAGTTAAAAAAAAAAAAAAATGCAGAGTATTGTGTCTCAGGCATTTCACCCTATGGAAGAAATGGAATCAAAGGGACCATTTCCATTTACTGTGATATTTTGAACCACTCTGAATTACTGCAAGGAGATCCAACCAGTCCATCATAAAGGAAATCAGTCCTGGGTGTTCATTGGAAGGACTGATGTTGAAGCTGCAACTCCAATATGTTGGCCACCTGATACGAAGAACTGACTCATTTGAAAAGACTGTGATGCTGGGAAACATTGAAGGCAGGAGGAGAAAGGGACAACAGAGGATGACATGGTTGGATGGCATTACCGACTCAATGGAGATGAATTTGGGTGGACTCCAGGAGTTGGTGAGGGACAGAGAGGCCTGGCGTGCTGCAGCTCATGGGGTCGCATAGAGTTGGACACAACTAAGCAACTGAACCGAACTGAACTGAATTACTTCCTTCTAGGAAAACTTAGAACTTGAAAGTTAAAAGTTCCCAATTTACTGCTGAATGTATGGTTGTTATATAGTTCATAATTTAAAGGTCTAGAATTTATGAGAGTTAGTAAATTGGAAAGAAGAATAAGAAAGGACAATAAACCAGATTTTATATTTGATTACCTTTAATATTTTCCTTTAAGAGATTTCTTCTTTATAGCTCCCGTGTTTTTGTTCTTGGACACACTTTTCTTTCTTTAGTTAAATACATTCAGCAAAGCCACTGGAAGGATAGCACAATGGTTGTGAAAGACTTCTATTGATAAACATCCTCTCAATTTGCACTAGAATCGGGAGGCATCTTTAATCATTTAGAGTGTTTCATCAATTTAGGGACATTTAAAGAAATTAATTATTTGACAATATGTATAATTTTAGGTTAAAACTCTGGGAAATACATTTATCATGAAGTTTAAATATTATAAATTAGAGCATACTCAATTCTGAATATATTTTTAAAAGGCTATAGCAGTGAACATGTTCCAGTAAAGTTTTTCATTTGCCCTGTTGTCTGGTTTTACACTCCTACTGGTTAAATTAATCTTCAGATTATTGATTACCAAGTAACACTGTGAATTGGTCTTCTGTAGCCTGAATCTAACTACCACGTTTGCTTTATCATTAATCTTGTTGGTCATTATATCATTTACTGTTCATTATAGCAAGAGATAAATTGCACAAATGCTTAATATTGTTAGTTCAGCTTGGTTGCTTTCTTTAGTGACACTAATTCTACAAAGAAGTTGGGCAAAATCAATGTCTTATGCACAATTTATATTAAATTACGCTTGTTATATGATTGAATCAACACTACATAGAGTTTTCTCAAGTTAATTGATCAACTCCTACAAAACAAATTAATACGATGCATCAAGCTTATGGTATTGTCTTCCAGAAAGAACATAATAAGCATGAGTGCCGAAAGAAAACCAGTGTTCCTTCTGGGATATTGCAGTTCTCAGCCCTAACCCAATGACTGGCTAAAAGTCGTAGAAGAGAGAATGCTAATGTAAATTCAGAGGGAGATTTTTTACTTTTCTAGAAGGATTTAAGATATTTATGTCCAGTAATATAATTACATTTGTTGAAACACTGCAGTGTTTGCCCCTCCAACCGGCTGCTCCTAAAACACGGTATCTAAAATATCACTTACAAAGTTTTTTTTTTTTTACGTTTGTAGTTTAAATAGCTATTGTTTGCCATTATTAATCATCTTCTGAAAGTTGAATCTTAGTAAATATTTTATTAAAACACCTTCCATGGTTTAGTAAATTAACTCAATATTAATATTGCAAAAATACATTTCTTTTGGAGAACATGAAGTCAAATGTATCCAATTGTGTAAAATACTACTATGTTTTATAATCATTAACATAATCACTGGAGTTCAATGTGGATTAAAGGTTAGTTTAAAATGATAAAAATATAAATAAATATTATGTCAATGTTTAAAATAGTCAGCTGCTGCTGCTGCTGCTAATTCGCCTGAATCGTGTCCGACTCTGTGCGACCCCACAGACGGCAGCCCACCAGGCTCCCCCGTCCCTGGGATTCTCCAGGCAAGAACACTGGAGTGGGTTGCCATTGCCTTCTCCATAAAATAGTCTGGTTCTTGGATTTTTATAAACTTGGGATTTTGAAATTTTGAGCAAATGCAAAATCCATACATGCACCCGCACACACACACACACACACACACACTAGAACTGTTGAGTCTCATTTAGATACCTATTTTATGAATAAATTTTAAAAGAACATGTAAATTCTATGTGTTTATTATATGTTACTTGAACATATATTTAATTCTACAAAAAATATTTTACTTTACATACAATATTAAGTTTGACCATCTGGGTGTACTTAAAGTAACAGTAATAAATAAGAGAAGAAATGAAAGCATTTAAAATAAATAGCCAATGGCATCCAGCTAACTATGTGGTTTCTCATCAAGGAAATGAGTTTAAAATCAGAGGAAAACATGTTAGGCTATTTAGCTATGTTTTGCAAAGATGAGTACTTGGCTAGTATTATGTTTATCTATGTTTATATAAAGATAGACTGACCTGACTCTATTTATTTATTTAGAGAATGGGTCTCCTTTCCAGTTCTTTCTTCTACTTTATGGTATACCATTTCCAGGCTTCTCCGCCCATAGGATTTTCCAGACAAGAGTACTGGAGTGGGTTGCCATTGCCTTCTCTGCTTTTCTGATTAACATCCAGTTAAAAACTAAGTTTTCTGGAAAAAAAAAAAAAACACACACACCAAGAAAATGTCTTCCTTTTAAAATGAATGATGGATTATTAATATGTTCTTTCTGTTAATTGGCATCTGTTGAGTGGGAGTATTAATTCCAAACAATGGTTTTCTGATTGTGTTTTTGGAAATTTTATGGAATTAAATTACCCAAGGACACAGATTAAAATTATTTTGAGCAACTGAGTCATCAAGAAAATATTTTTACTTATTATTTATTTCATAATTTTATTTATGTATGTATGTATTTTTCACTGTGCCAGGTCTCCATTGCTGTGCAGTTTTTTAGTTTGGAGAGCAGGGGCTATTCTAGTTGCGATGCCCATACTTCTCCCTGCGGGGCTTCTCTTGCTGTGGAGCACCGGTTCTAGGATGCACAGGCTTTGGGAGTTGGAGTTCCCAGGCTCTAGCGCACAGGCTCAGTAGCGTGGTGCACAGGCTTAGTTGCTCCATGGCAGATGGGATAAACTTGGACTGGGGTTCAAACCCGTGTCTTTTGGATTGGGAGGCAGATCCTTCACCACTGAGCCATTGGGGAACCCCAAGAAAATAAATTTATACATTTTAACAACTAAAAACCTCCCATGATCACCTTGCATCCTACATAGTGTTCAAGGATCTCAGTAAAAGTTGAATGGATATAATCCCTGTAACTTTTGTTTGCAGATTCAAACTTCAATTTAGTAGGCAAATGATCTTTAGTTTACTTTAAAAGTGTGCTTGAAGTTTAATGATGTTAAGTTGTACTGCATGCAAATGTAAAATACAGGTAATGTATTTATCAAAAGAATTGACCAAAATATGTCTATACTGTAAAATTAGTAACTGAGGATTAAAGATATAAATGAGAAATTCTGTCAATATTGTAAAAACATTATGCTAAAATAATGGTAATGCAATATAATTTTGCTGTGAAATATTGACATTCTTATCTATATAGTAATGTTTCTGTGAAATTTTATGGAATGTTTACTCTTATTCCTCACAAGAAGTTTGAAGTACCATGGCCTTTTACTTTCATGGTACCTGTGACCAGTTACATCTAATTCATAGACATTCTAGGATGATAGAATAAGTCATTCAGGACCCAAAAACTTTTATATCTGTAGTATTTTCATCATTGTTACTAACTTAGGTATATTTCCTAAAATTGGCTTTTTTTCTTTAAGATGATCAGTATTCATTACATGATAAAGAACAAATTTCATGTATATCTTTGTATCGTTAATTCAAGAAATTGAAAAAGCAGAATTGTTTGGACAAACCTTAAAAAAAAGTGGATGTTTTCTGCCACATAAACACAATGATAGAGAGACATTTTTTGTACATTGACATATAATTAAGAGTTTCATTTTAGTCTATAAATTGAAACTCTGAAAAAAATTTGACTTGAGTAATTAATGTATTGCCTATTTTTGTCCTTGTTGTAAGAAATTTGGCTAAAGGCAGTCTGAGACTGTGGCGACTCCATGGCCCTGTCAGAGATCTAGGCTCTTCTGATGTTTTAATCTCCTATCGCCAACTTGTGACCATTGATTTGTAGTTCCAAGATGGTTTCTCATCTCTGGGCATTGCATCAGTTTTCCTGACAGCAGGAAGGGCAAGGGGAAAATGTCCCACAACTTTGGAGTTAATCACCCTCCATCCCTTCACTCCTGCAATTTAAAGAGCTTGTCAATGGTGTAGTCAACAACTTTTCTTTTTCAATAGAAAAGCATTTTATTTTAAATATATCAATGTGCACGTCAATCCCAAACTCCCAATCTATTCCCACCCCCACCTTCTCCCTGGGAACCGTAACTTTGCTCTCTATCTCTGTTTTATAAATAAGTTCATTTGTATCAGTTTTTTTATTTCACATGTACATGATACCATATGGAATCACTCGATATTAGTCTTCCTCTGTCTGACTTACTTCACTTAGTACGATAATCTCCAGGTGCACTCATGTTGCTGCAGATGGCATTATGTCATTCTTTTTAACGGCTGACAACTTTTATGTATATCACATTGATGAGAGCTGTGTTATATGGACATTTCAATATAAAAGGGATTTTAGAAAATACAGGCTTATTACTCTTGGTGAAGGAAAGAATACGCTTGTGGGTGAAAAAGGAAAAACAAAATGGTAAATAGCAATCTTTGCAAAAGTCTATGCTACAGTTTTACAGAATAAATTTATCATCAATATTACTATATAAATTAATTTTCAGGGCATACCCTGTCTGGAAGCCAGAGTAGTATCTGCGGGATTTTTGCTTCTGAAGGAAAGTGTTTTATTAGGGTAGAATCAGCATGGATGGGGCTTCCCTGGTGGCTCAGTGGTAAAGAATCCACCTGTGATGAAGGAGATGCAGGAGCCACAGGTTCAATCCCTGGCTCGGGAAGATCCCCTGGAGGAGGGCATGGCAACCCACTCCAGTATTCTTGCCTGGAGAGTCCCATGGACAGAGGAGTCTGGTGGGCTATAGCCCATGGGGTTGCAAAGAATTGGACCTGACTGGAGTGACTAAGCACAGCACAGCACAGTGTGGATACTAAGGTGAGGCAGATGAATTTGATTCCTTACTTTGTCTCTTAGGGCTTCCCTGGTGGTTCAGCTGGTAAAGAACCGGCTTGCAGTGTGGTAGACCTGGGTTTGATCCCTGGATTGGGAAGATCCCCTTGAGAAGGGAACTGCTACTCACTCAAGTATTTTGGCCTGGAGAATTCCACGGGCTAGTCCATGGGGTCACAAAAAATTGGACACCACTGAGCAACTTTCACTTCTGTCTCTTGCCCAGATATGCTAACTGGGGCAATGCCCTGCCCTGAAGTTGCCTCAATGACTGTATACTATTATTGAATTAATTAAATTAAATGAGGAATATAATTCATTCAATAATAGTATAGTGAGCATGAAACATCCTTGATACTCAATAATTGTTACTGTCCTCCTATAACTTCTGATTTTCCTTTTTGTCTAGATAAGACTGTTAAAATCTTTACTTCTACAAATCAGTAAGATACTGTTTCCAAAAATGCCTTAAGAATGGAAAATATTTCACAGAGACAAATCTTTATTACTTGCCATTATTATTACTGTAAGATTTTTCATCATTACTAATACATTAACTTTCAAATAAGAACCCAGAGCTGTATGTCAGTTTGCTCATATCTCAAGGCACCGTAACTGACAAAATATTTCAAATTCAAAATTAATTTGTAATTATATTTTTAGATATTTTAGTTTCCCAGACAACTTTTGTAGTCTTGAGTCCCAAGTTTTCTGGTAGCCATTCTTTATTGTCATCAGGGATTTATTTGTTTGTTTTTATAATTATTGTTCTGTTCTCTTTATGAAATTTCCACATATCAAGTCTCCACAGAGACAACTATTAAATTGTTAAAAGAGTTTGTATCTTTAAAAATTAGATATTAAGGTAAATTTCTTAGAAAGAATATTACTTAAAGAAATGTCTAAAAAATTAGACACATTTCTTAGTGACCCTTAATTTTAAGCCTGTCATTTTTAAGCCTGTCATACATTTCTAACTTTTTGATATATTTTGTGCTTAAGTTTTGAATTATTTAATGCTCTAAAAGTAATTTTCCATGATTGTATTTAAAATTGAGAAAGAATTTACACTTCTTTCCAATATTTTACAAAATTACATTGAAATATGTATGTTCAATTTTAAACTGAGAGTAAAGCAAAGTAAGAAAACTTTAAGTACAAAAATGAGTATGAATATTCATTTTAATCTCAGAACAAGCTAGAAAGACTTTACATTTTATGATAATGAATGTGTATGTTACCAGAACAAAATTATTGTATTAAAATTAAATATCAAAATATCACTCGTAGAAAATTTTATTATTATTAAGTTTAGAGATTTTTCAATCAGCAGAAAAATATGAAGTATGACATAAAATATTTGCCTAATTCTTGAATAAAATGTATCATTTCATGCTTAATCAAGTAGGGCAAAGGGAATATTCTGAAATATATATGGTGCATGTCTATATTTCTTGGTCTTTTTTCTCCCCAAATTTCCCTAGGCTTTTTAGAAGTCAGCCTTACTTAACACTGAGGTCTTGATCACCCTGTTATTCTTCACAAACCCTCTGATTTAGGTGGTCTAATCAGCACAGTATGAAAATCTTCCTCTTAAGAGATTTTTTTAAAGCACTGCCTCCTACCCTGATATAATCCTTGAGTGGAAGCCTCCCTGAATTCTTCAGTTTGGGGATAATTTCTCAGACTTCATGGACCACTTCTGGCCCCAACCATTCATGTTCTCTACAGAATTTACTACCTTATAATGTTTTTCATTGCATGTCTGTCTCTTCTCTGCAACTGAATCACAAACTATTTATAGGCAGAAGTAATTTCTTATCTTCAAAAAAAATGGCATGTGATTTATTCATGTTTATTGTTTCTTATGATATAAAGAGAAATTCCATCAAAAAAAAAAAAACTTATGAACAAAATCTGCATGGGAGAGGCAAAATCATATAGGCTTGATAATATATAAATGGTTGATGAAAAATAAAATAAAAAATATGTATAAATCAACATTGCTTCAAAGATAGTTCATATAAAAAAGATAGATATAAATATATTATCTCTAGCCATTCATGAAAACAAGTACTTCCTCAAATTCCTCGAGCTCCAAACAAATAAAATGAGACTTAGAATCCAAAAGAAATACCAGGCACCATATCTTCTTAGTTTGGTTTACTTAAGAAGATGCTCGGTAAGATTATATTTTCTGTGGGCAGATAAGATGATTCCTCTTCACATGGAAGACCAGAATGCTGAACTTTGCTTTGGCATAACTTATAAAACAGGAAATTCATCAGCTGTGTCAATTCACATTGATGTATTTTTACCTCAGATGGGTTGAATTAACTGAGAGTAGAAAGCAATTCTGCGACATCTCCAGTTTCTTATCTTGTCTCACCTTTATCTGACCACAGTGATGTCCAGGGCTGACCAAGCTTAGCTACAGCATTTGTCACAGTTAAATAGATAAATCAATGAAAATGTCTATAGAAACAGAAGAAATAGAAAGCTATCTATATCATACGGATTTCAAAGTTCCTTAATTTCATATGTTCTTAAAGGAAATAAGTGATAGTGAACAGTTGTTTTCCCTTTAAAAGTTGGAACTACACTAATTGATAATATTTTTGTTGTTGTTAGAAAATAGTATTTTGGGATTCCTACGACTAATGGGAGACATTCACGGACCAAATGTAGTTGCTAAAGACTTCTTTGAGAAAATGTACATTGCTTTCTAATGAAGTGATATTTATGACAATAATTTGGTGTAGGAAGGGGAAAATCCAGCTTTTATCTGTTCACTGTTTTTCCTTCAGTTTTAATTTTGAGCAATTGATTTGGACAGTACTAGAAAGCAGGTGAGGTAATACTTTTTTTTTTTTTTTTACTTCAGTGATAATCGTATAGCTTGTTTAGTTTATCACATGGTTATCATATATCATATGGTTATATCATATGGTTATTATATATCATATGGGTATCATATACTTTATCAGATGGCTTTCTTTTCGTTGGTTTATCTTGTTCATCCTGACATGTACAACACCTTATTCAAAAACATATTTTCTCATGATGAATTCATATCTATTATGCTTTTTACTGAAATCTCTTTTCTTTTTTTTTTCTTTTGCTTCTGTAACAGAGATTAAGTAATCTGGAGTGTGAAAAATAGGTCTGCTAAAGAAAATTGTAGATTTTATTTTCTTCTTCATCTTGAAATGGAATACTATAAAATGTTAGGGAGAAAAAGCAAAAAAAATTGCTTATGCATTCTCTAAAATCAAACTATTTTCATTAAATTTTATCTAGAACCCATATGGATACAAAAATTAAAATGTCTTATCACATTATTATGTGTTGTATATAATAATTGGCAAATATTAACCAAAATAACAAATATGTCTTCTTTCATTCCTTCCTTAAACATTCTATAATATGCCATTTTTCACAAACTGAACACTATTTTAACTGCTTACACACTAATAACTAACATGGTGTCAAGTATCAATACTAATATAAACATAGACTTCTTAAATGGGTTGGGTCTTAAAGACATCATTTTTCTGATGCTCACCCTTTCAAAGTTAGCACTCTTCATTTATTTCCTTTAGCCATTCTACCACATTCTGTATCTACTTTAACCATCTTATCACATTCAGTAGGAATCAGACCTGAGCATCTTCACTTTTCTCTTCCTTTGATATACAGTGAGAAAGCAGGGAAACCACGTTAGCATCACTGAAATTTTATCACATTTTCCTGTGCCTTATTTCCCTATGTCCAGAAGAAAACTAAACTCTTTGTAAGAAAAGTGCTTCAATCTTTTAAATACCTGTGAAATATTCCTTTTGATTTTGAGTGTTTAAAGTATTAATTCAGAAATCTGGGGATGTAACTTTTCTTTCCTTAATTCTTTTCTATATCTTGTAGATCTTTCCAATATAAAATTTATGTATCTTATCCTTTCTAAAGCAAAACCTCTATTGTTTATTACAAGGTGTATAACCTTTAATTTTCTGTTTTTGCATCTTCTATTATTTAAAAATCAGTTCAGTTCAGTTCAGTTGCTCAGTCGTGTCTGACTCTTTGCAACCCCATGAATTGCAGCACACCAGGCCTCCCTGTCCATCACCAACTCCGGAGTTCACCCAAACTCATGTGCCTCGAGTCGGTGATGACATCCAGCCATCTCATCCTCGGTCATCCCCTTCTCCTCCTGTCCCCAATCCCTCCCAGAATCAGGGCCTTTTCCAATGAGTCAACTCTTCACATGATGTGGCCAAAGTACTGGAGTTTCAGCCTCAGCATCAGTCCTTCCAATGAACACCCAGGACTGGTCTCCATTAGGATGGACTGGTTGGATCTCCTTGCAGTCCAAGGGACTCTCAAGAGTCGTCTCCAGCACCACAGTTCAAAAGCATCAATTCTTCGGCACTCAGCTTTCTTCACAGTCCAACTCTCACATCCATACACGACCACAGGAAAAACCATAGCCTTGACTAGACGGACCTTTGTGGACAAAGTAATGTCTCTGCTTTTTAATATGCTGTCTAGCTTGGTCATAACTTTCCTTCCAAGGAGTAGGTGTCTTTTAATTTCCTGGCTGCAATCACCATCTGCAGTGATTTTGGAGCCCCCAAAAATAAAGTCTGACACTGTTTCTGCTAAATAAAAACTGCTAATATGGTACTGTGTGTCTTTATTTTCCTCATATATATAATTAATACATTAACATATGTTAAATAGATTTGCTTTATTTCTTTTATCCATTTGATCTGTATTCTTGAATGTTTAACATTGTGTCATAGATTTTTTTTGAATTTATTTCAATCATCACAATTCTGATTATTTGTTTCTTATTTGTTAAAGAGACTTCTCAGCATCCTTTTCATCTTCTCAAAATTACACTGTTACCTATCACAATGATTTAAAAATTGTGAAAGGTCTCTTGTTTCATCAAGCATTAAAGGGTTTTTTCGTTTGTTTGTTCAGTGTCTTTCCCACATTATATGTGCTTTCCTCTTTAAAGTGTGGTTCTTCTTGATGGATCGTTAAGAATGTGGGATCTTGTTAGAGTAGTTAAGAACAAAGAATTATAGATTTTTCTAGTTGGTTTGGGTGTATTTCCCCAGTTGTTTTCACATTGCTTTGTTACCTATTAAGCCTCCCTCCAGATTAGGAAGCCCACTAAGTACTCTTGTGGGGATATGAGTGGCGAGGAGAAAATCTGACTTTGTGTACTGGTGGGTTTCCTGACATAATGAAGAAAGAAGTTCAACCAAGAGGAAATTTCAAAAAGGACTTCAAGTTTATATGTAAAAATATTTACATTGTGTGTTTGTTTCATAATGGTAAGTAGGTACGTATCTACAGATGGCCTAAAAGTCCATCACAGGAAATGGGCCTATTGTTAATGCATGCTATGGAAAGTACTAAAATAGATATATAGTAATAAATATAAGAACATAAAGATAACTCTTAAACATTTTAATTTCAGTAAGGACTAAAAGATAGGTGGTAAATGAATATGATCAGTGTACCCTTTTGAAACAGAAATCACTCAAACCTCTATTCCATCCTGTTTTTTTGCGACATGTACATTCTGCTTGTTAGTATTACAAATAGTATAATCATAAAACTCGCACTTCACATTTTGTTTACCGGTACCACTGATAAAGTGTCTCTTTGTGAACTCTCTTGACTCCTCCTGTGTATATGCTTGGGGCATCCAGGGTAAATCATAGGTTTTGAAATGACTCACAGAGAGATGCCCTCTCTTAGGCCAAGAAGAAATCCCCCAAACAAACATTGGCTGCCTAAAAACACTTTACATGGAGGTATTAGTTAGTTTCTTTGGATCTCTGTGACTCTCTACTTATATCCACCTGGCTCCTTCCATACAAAACAGTAGCTTATCTAGCCTCAAGCATCTTTCAAAAAGAAACTCTCTGAGTCTTGTAACATCCTGTAGAGCAAGTGTTTATTGGAAAGTAGCTTAAGTGTCTGGGTTAAGAGGAGCAGCACGATTTGCAACCCCCTTTTCGTCCCAACTGTCAACTTTGGAATTAAAATAAAATTAGATTGTTGCCATTTGACTAATATTTCATAATCAAAGACTCCACAAATACCCAAGGGAAGAATGATTTATTCTGCATACATATTTTTTTTAATTATCTTAAATGACAATATATCTGTCTCTCCTTTGTCTCTCTCTTTATGTTCTAACCCACCAGAGTGGAAGATAATACTATTACTAAGAAAAAATGTACTTCTGGATGTTTACTTATGCATCAAGGATTTTTAAACTGGCAAAGCGTGCTGGGGCCACTATTCACCTCATATTTGCACTCTTACACTTCTGGAAAAAGAAACCTATATTATTAAGTAAAATAAACATTAGGTTCAACTTCTGTGTGTTTTCCCCTCTTCTCTGATTATCAGAAGCATGTTTTAATTAACAAAACTAACATAAATATTCTAACTACTCTATGGAATTGACTCCACTTCCTCATTTTCTCTTGTTTATTCGTTTTTAAAGAAATATTTCCATGTGGTAAACTGAATGTGATGCATGTCACTGGTTAGTCTCAGCGTTAGTAGCTGCTTCTCAATACTTGCTTCCCCTCTTCTCAAGTTAAGAAGCAGAGGTCCTCATCAAAGTGCAGCCGGGGTTAAGATACAGTAATTTCACTTTGAATAACACCTTTTGTTCTAGCAGCTGATCTCCATTTACTTCTTTGCCTGCCAAAGACAGCGTTTTTGGTACCCAATCCATGGCATACTTTTCTCTTTTTTCTTCTTCACTTACCTTTTTTCTTTTTATGGACTAAATTGGCTCCACATTCTAAGTTTAATGAGTATGTACAGGTTGGCAGGCAAGAAAGAGTCATTTATCTAGAGGGTTGAGCCAGCTGCAAGGTACAGAGCTTTCATTTCATCTTGAGGAAATAAAACAAACAAAAAAAAAGCTAATATTATATTAATTGTCATGTTCACATGGGAAGCATTTTAGGAATCTTTGGGAAATATGGAATAGATTAAGAACACGATTAAAATTACAGCATACTGCAATGGTTGACACCTATTATGAAGTAGTATTCAGAAAAAGTGAAGGTATTTTGTTTAAATCTGTATCAAATAGAATATATTAAATAAAAGCTATTGTGGAAGCAATCAGTTTGTAAGTATTGTTCCTCAGCAACTATGCTTTAAATTTTAAATTCAAAAAGGCATTAGGAAAAGAGTTACATGATGATTAGAAATGGGTCTTAGGACTAAGGAAAGCTTATTGAAATAATCTGTTTAGGTACCATCGTGACTTTTATTTCTTTTAAAATGATGTTTTATGACATTTTCACTATTAATGATTTAAGAGAAAATATTTTTATTTATATTAAAAATTGAGAAAGTTGTAAACTAAAGGGAATTAAAGTAATTAATGTGACTAATCTAGGAAAAATACATTATCAGAAATAGAAGCAAACTCACACAAAATACAGCTGACTCTAGTATTACTTCACATTCATCTTATATAAAAATGATGTAGCTATTTCCTATACCCAAGCTGTATGTTTTAGACTTCTTCAAACTAAGAATTTTTTACAATATCCAGCTCAGCAAATAGTTACCCCAAACCTTTCTTCTTTTTGATATTTACATCATGTTCACATGACCATATAACTAGTTGATGAGATATGAAATGAATCTGTCTTTGGAGACTTGGGAGACGCTGGCTCGCTGCATTTGACTGTGCTCTCCTTCCTACTGTTTTCACTTCTGTGCTCTGAATATAAGGGAAGCTGGACATATAGGGAAGGCTGGCTTAGAGACCAACTGGAACGGCACCGTGTGCCCCCCTCCCCACCTCCCGCACCTCTGAAGATGATTTCCTGTCTAGACCACCGCCAGCTCTGTTTCTCCTCCCAGGGTTTGCTTCAGAGAAATCAATTCGTCTCACTCTTATTTCTGAGCACTTAAAACCCACAACATAATTTCTGTCCTAATGAAGTGGCGTTTTTTTGCATGTTGTGTGACCTAAATAACCACAATATATGTGCCACTGTTACTTTTGCTGATGACTAAGTCATTCGTCATCAGGAGAACAACACATTGATCCATTGCATGTGCCAAAGTTAAAAGTAATTATTTTAATCTTCCTAAGATTGCATCAAAGTCAAATATAGGAAATATTTAGATCATTCCTTCTTCTGATTTGTACCAATGTAGCAGAACATTCAAGGTACTTTTTCAGAGTCCTCCGTAACATAATATTCCCAGCAGCCAATCAATGTTAATTGTTCAAAACTTCTGATGAGATAAAAACTATTTGACATTCCTGCCATAAACAATGGACAAATTGTTTAATAATAATTGCAATAATAAATAAATTAGTGGGGAATTAATACATTTTGGTTAAGGTCTTTGTGGCTCAGCTGCAATGTGGGAGACCTAGGTTCGATCCCTGGGTTGTGAAGATCCCCTGGAGAAGGGAAAGGCTACCCACTCCAGTATTCTGGCCTGAAGAATTCCATGGGCTGTATAGTCCATGGGGTGGCAAAGAGTTGGACACGACTGAATGACTTTCACTTCCCTACTCTTCCCTTCACCTCACTTTGCTTCACTTCACTTCACTTCACTTCACGTCAAGGTTACTAAGTCTGAGCTACTCTTCATGACTGTGTTCCCAGATTGCTCTGTATTCCCACTCTCCTCCATGAGACAGTTGTTCCCACAGTGAACTGAAAGAGACTCAGCCTCTGTCACCAGGGAGTGGAAGTTTAGCTAGATGGGGAATGAAGAAAAGCAGCTTTTCAGGACAAATTCTCTTGCTAGATCTTTAGCTTTCTCAACTATTAAAATAATCTATGCTTAATATTTAGTAATCACTGAGTTCCCGTTTGAAAGGGTAAAAGTGAAAGAGCTAGTCACTCAGTCCTGTCCGACTCTGCAACCTCAAGGACGCTAACCTCGCAGGCTCTTCTGTCCATGGACTTCTCCATGGACTCTAGCCCACCAGTCTCTTTTAATAGACTTCTCCATGGACTCTAGCCCACCAGGCTCTTCTACTTCTCCATGGACTGTAGACGGCCAGGCTCCTCTGTCCATGGAATTTTCCAGGAAATAATACTGGAGTGGGTTGCCATTCCCTTCTCCAGGGAATCTTCCCAACCCAAGGACTGCATTACAGGCAGATGTCTTACCATCTGAGCCACCAGGGAAGCCCTAATTTAGGTCCACAGAATCACAACCCAGTGCCAATGCAATGACTCCTGGGGGCATTATGAACTAGGCTTCAGGTTTCACACTTTTGAGATTCTAATACTTTACTATATTTTTATGGCTTTCATAGGAACAACTGTGCAGTTACTACACATCAGAATTATAAAGATGATGCCTTTGCTAATGTGATGATCTGTTTGTGTGAAATAGAGTTGCTTTTACTCGTACATGACACCTGAAAGAAACCTAAACTTGTGGGTGAAATTACACTATTGGTAATAAAGTATTAGAATAATTCTTGAAATATATGTTCATTTCAAAATCGCTTTTTCTATACACAGGTAGAAGATAGCAGTGCATTAAAACTACAAAACTGATCAATTCGGGTCCAAAGACCTCTGCTGCTTTCTCGTTTCTTCCTTTTTTGAATCCACAGAAAATAAGCTTTTGTTTTTGAATTCTGAAGCTAAAAGGAAGTGGAAAGGGCTGTCATTTCATTTTGACTAAATATTTCCTGTTATTTGGATTTCTTCAGGGGAAAATATATATGATACACTATCAAAGAAAAAGCGAAGCATAAAAATTCCACCTGTATAAACAAATGCATAGAAAAAAGTTAGAAAGAAAATATATCAGATGTAACAGTAGCTGTCATTGTAGTTAACACGGGTGATATGCTTTTTTTTCTTTTTTATATAAATTTTAAATTTGCCTTAATATTTTAATACTTTTTCAGCAGCTACAAATGATTAGATGTCATAAATAAAGTTTTAATAAATACATTAAAGTGAGTCTTATTTAGAAGGCATATGTCTTCTAAAGGAAGAAAGAATGAACAAGGAGGGAAGTTTCTGAGTTCCATTGAGTTCACAACACAGGAGTCCGTTTCCTGGCATACACAGCGTTCTATTTCCCATCACTCCATGTATGGGGCACTTTCTTTAAGGCTTTTCTTTCTGCCCAACCTTTTCCTGTCTTATTCAGAGACACTTTCCCTTCTCGTGTGTTCCTATAACATTCTTGATTTTCTCTTATGTTTGTTCACAAATTCTTCTGGCTTGTGACTTACTTTTTGTTGTTGTTGGCTTGTCTTATTACTTCAAAGGAGAAAATGCTTTTTTCCAGTTATTGTCCAAGTTTTATTTCCTTTTTACATATCTCCAGTTTGTATAATGTTAACTGTATCATAGCGAATTTTTTATAATTCTTGCTTTACTTGAGGGTTCACATTTTCTCATTCATAAAATTAAAGCAAAAAAAGAATGAAAAAATCAGCAAAGTTGAAAACATATATTTTCTACTAAATGCACCCTTTGTCATAGGTAGTAGAAACTCTAGCTATATCCCTTGTTTTCTTTAACTGTGTTATTATCATTGTTTCCCCTTGGGTGGGATGTGTGTTACACAACCTGTTTGTCTTACAGAGTTCTTTTAGTAAAACATCTAGATAGTCATTTTAAATATTGATAAAAATCAGCAATGTAAATGCTAATAAACACTTCCCTCAAAAAGTAGCACCAATAAATACTAGCAGCGAGCAAAAAATTTTGGCTAGCAAAGGGAGCTCTCTTGATTGGTGACTCTAGGTTTATTCAACCTATGAAAATAAGATGTTATTACCATGCTCTGACTTTGATCAGATCAATGGTGAAAGATCTACTATGGGGAATATTAAAATGATTATGATACAATCACACAACATGTTTAATCTTTAGGAAAGGCAAATTTTTTGATAACTTTTACTACTTCCTTAGAAACTGTAGCATTGAAATAAAATACCACTTAGCCAAATGTATCCCAGTTATTCAACTACTTGTTTCTGTGTTTTACAACTAATGATATACAATGCTGGGACCATTGGGAAAAAACTTAGAAGGTCATAGGAAGTCACTTTTTTTTTTTTCTGGTATCTGTCTTTTTTTTAATTTTATTTTATTTTTAAACTTTACAATATTGTATTGGTTTTGCCAAATATCGAAATGAATCCGCCACAGATATACATGCGTTCCCCATCCTGAACCCTCCTCCCTCCTCCCTCCCCATACCATCCCTCTGGGTCGTCCCAGTGCACCAGCCCCAAGCATCCAGTATCCTGCATTGAACCTGGACTGGTGACTCGTTCCATATATGATATTATATGTATTTCAATGCCATTCTCCCACATCATCTCACCCTCTCCCTCTCCCACAGAGTCCAAAAGACTGTTCTATACATCAGTGTCTCTTTTGCTGTCTCATATACAGGGTTATTGTTACCCTCTTTCTAAATTCCATATATATGCGTTAGTATACTGTATTGGTGTTTTTCTTTCTGGCTTACTTCACTCTGTATAATAGGCTCCAGTTCCTTGATTGGATTTTTTAATAACATGATTGAAATACATCAGTGTTTGGGGGCAATATACAGTACTAAAATCAAAGCTTTAATTCCAGTCTTTTTAACTATAATAATATAGGCATTGCTTCACAAACTAATAATGTTTCTGTATTGTTACTGTTTATCTTTATTTTCAATTGAAATTTCCATAACCAGGCATTAAAATGTTTAAACTAATTTTCTTTCATATTTTTAGCAAACTAAAAAAAAATATCCCTCACATTATTTCAATTTCAGCCTATTTGTACTTAAAATAGTTTTCTCAAACTTTAATTTCATCGTTAATTTTTCAAATTTTTACTTAGTAAGCAGTGTAATTTACCAACATTTTTAAAGCATAAAAAGTGTATTTACAATAAAAAATCACAATAATATAATAGAATGACTATATGACTCAAAACAACGTTGTGAAAAAGCTGGTATTTCTACGCCATGCCTCCCTGTCCATCACCAACTCCCAGAGTCCACCCAAACCTATGTCCACTGAGTTGGTGTAGCCATCTAACCATCTCATATTCTGTCATCCCCTTCTCCTCCTGACCTCAATGTTTCCCAGCACTCGGGGTCTTTTCAAATGAGTCAGCTCTTCACATAGGGTGGCCAAAGTATTGGAGTTTACGCTTTAACATCAGTCCCTCTGTTGAACACCCAGGACTGATCTTTAAGATGGACTGGTTGGATCTCCTTGCAGTCCAAGGGACTCTCAAGAGTATTCTCCAACACCACGATTCAAAAGCATCAATTCTTCAGTGCTCAGCTTTCTTTATAGTCCAACTCTCACATTCATACATGACCACTGGAAAAACCATAGCCTTGACTAGACGGACATTTGCGGACAAAGTACTGTCTCTGCTTGATCATAACTTTCCTTCCAAGGAGTAAACGTCTTTTAATTTCCTGGCTGCAGTCACCATCTGCAGTGATTTTGGAGCCCAGAAAAATAAAGTCTGACACTGTTTCCACTGTTTCCCTGTCTATTTCCCATGAAGTGATGGGACCGGATGCCATGATCTTAGTTTTCTGAATGTTGAGCTTTAAGCCCACTTTTTCACTCTCCTTTTACACTTTCATCAAGAGGTTTTTTAGTTCTTCTTCATTTTCTGCCATAAGGGTGGTGTCATCTGCATATCTGAGGTGATTGATATTTCTCCCGGCAAGCTTGATTCCAGCTTGTGGTTAATCTAGCCCAGTGTTTCTCATGATGTACTCTGCATATAAGTTAAACAAGCAGGGTGACAATATATAGCCTTGACATACACCATTTCCTGTTTGGAACCATTCTGTTTTTCCATGTCCAGTTCTAACTGATGCTTCCTGACCTGCATACAGGTTTAACAAGAGGCAGGTCGGGTGGTCTGGTATTCCCATCTCTTTCAGAATTTTCCACAGTTTATTGTGACCCACACAGTCAAAGGCTTTGGCATAGTCAATAAAGCAGAAATAGATGTTTTTTTTTTTTTTTTTTGGAACTCTCTTGCTTTTTTGATGATCCAGTGGATGTTGGCAATTTGATCTCTGGTTCCTCTGCCTTTTCTAAAACCAGCTTGAACATCAGGAAGTTCATGGTTCACGTATTGCTGAAGCCTGGCTTGGAGAATTTTGAGCATTACTTTACTAGCGTGTGAGATGAGTGCGATTGTGTGGTAGTTTGAGCATTCTTTGGCATTGCCTTTCTTTGGGATTGGAGTGAAAACTGACCTTTTCCAGTCCTGTGGCCACTGCTGAGTTTTCCAGATTTGCTGGCATATTGAGTGCAGCACTTTCACAGCATCATCTTTCAGGATTTGGAATAGCTCAACTGGAATTCCATCACCTCCACTAGCTTTGTTCGTAGTGATGCTTTCTAAGGCTCACTTGACTACATTCCAGGATGTCTGGCGCTAGGTGAGTGATCACACCATCGTGATTATCTGGGTCGTGAAGATCTTTTTTGTACAGTTCTTCTGTGTATTCTTGCCACCTCTTCTTAATATCTTCTGCTTCTGTTAGGTCCATACCATTTCTGTCCTTTATCGAGTCCATCTTTGCATGAAATCTTCCCTTGGTATCTCTAATTTTCTTGAAGAGATCTCTAGTCTTTCCCATTCTGTTGTTTTCCTCTATTTCTTTGCATTGATCGCTGAAGAAGGCTTTCTTATCTCTTCTTGCTATTCTTTGGAACTCTGCATTCAGATGCTCTTATCTTTCCTTTTCTCCTTTGCTTTTTGTGTCTCTTCTTTTTACAGCTATTTGTAAGGCCTCCCCAGACAACCATTTTGCCTTTTCGCATTTCTTTTTTTGTGGCTCAGATCATGAACTCCTTATTGCCTCAAATATTAGCCTCTCAAAAACACTGTTATGCTCTATAATTTTGCCTTATCATAAATTTCAAATAAATAGTGTGTTGAAACATATAATATTGTATCTAGTTTCTTTCACTTAGCTTAATGATTCTGAGATTCATTCAAGTTGCTGTGTGTATCTGCAGTTTGGTCTTTTTTGTTGCCAAGAAGCATTCTGTATTGTGGACACACCAGGCTTGTGTTTCTTATTTTCGGATGAACATTTTGATTGCTTCTCTTTGGAGGTTTTATGAGTAAAGCTGCTATGACTGCATACAAATCTTTCTGTGGACAAATATTTTCATTGACCCTGAGTAGATCAAGAAGAGTGAGATTGCTGAGTTTAGGGGAAGTATATGTTTAAGAGTATGCCAAACTATTTTTTAAATATGTACAAGTTTTCATTCCGTCTATCAACTAGTGAGGCATTTAGTATTGTCAGACTTTCTAATTTTACCACTATTGCATGTACTAATATTTTGTCATGTTTTAAGATGTGTTTTAATAATAACTGATAATATTAAGTATCTGTATGTGTGCTTATTTTTCATTTGTAAATCCTCTTTCAAGTCTATGCAAGTCCTTTGTTCATATATATATATTTTTTAATTAGAGTGATTGTCACCGTATCATCATACTAAAAATTTTTACAGCTCTTTGTATGCTGGACCCATGTCTTTTCTTAAATTTATGTCTACAAATTCTTTCTACCAACAAGTTGCTTGAATATTTAATTTCTTAAATATGCTATAAAGTGTAAAATTGTTTTCAAGTTGAAAAATCCAATTTGTCATCTAAAATTTTTTATAGTTCATGTTTCTTTTTCTCATCTAAGATTTCTCATCTCTTGCTAAACCAAGATATATAATATTTTCTCTTTTATTTTCTCCTAGAAGTTTTAAAGTTTTATCTATAATGCTTAGGCTTAAGGTCTCATATTCTGAATTAGTTTTTGTACACGATGTGTGGTAAAATCAAGTTTTTGTCAATATATGTCAAATGTATATGTAAATATATTTATATGTATATTTGTATTTAGATATTTATTTGTTCCACTATAATTTGTTGAAAAAACTCTTTCCCAAAGTGAATTATTTACATTGGCATTTTTTCAAAACTAGTTGATCATATATGTGTATATACATATATGTGTGAGTGTCTGTATGTTTCAGTCTATTTTTAGAATCATAATCCTTTCTAAATGATTTTATGTCTCTCCTTATTGCAATACCATGCTTTCCTGATTACTGTATCTTTAAGTAACTCTTACATCAGCACATGGGATGCTTTCCCCTCTTAGCTATTGTGAATAATGCTGTTATTAACATTAGGATAAAATTATCTATTCAAACTCCTGTGTCAATTCTTTTGATTATATACCCCAAAGTAGAATTATGGCAAACGTTGTAGTTAAATTTAGTTAATGGTTTTATAACAATTGCATCATTTTACCTTCCCATCCACAGTGCCCAAGGATTCAAGTTTGTCTTGTTCAGTTGCTAAGTTTTGTCTGACTCTTTGAGACTCCAGGTACTGCAGCATGCCAAGCTTCCTGTCCTTCACTGTCTCGTAGACTTTACTTAGATTCATGTCCTTTGAGTCAGTGATACTATCTAACCATCACGTTCTTTGTCACCCTCTTCTTTTGCCCTCAATCTTTCCCAGCATCAGGCTTTTTGCCAATGAGTTGGCTCTTCACATCAGGTGGCCAAAGTATTGGAGCTTCAGCTTCAGCACCAGTTCTTCCAATGAATATTCAGTTGATTTTCTTTAGGATTGACTGGTTTGATCTCCTTGCTGTCTAAGGAACTCTGAAAAGTCTTCTTCAGCACTACATTTCAAAAGCATAATTTCCTAGGTGCTCAGCCTTCTTTGTAGTCCAACTCTCACATCTGTATATGATGAGTGGTAAAATCATACTTTTGACTCTTCAGACCTTTTTGGCATAGTGATGTCTCTGCTTTTTAATATGCTGTCTAGGTTTGTTATAGCTATCCTTCCAAGGTGCAATTGTCTCTTAATTTCATGACTGCAGTCACCATCCACAATGATTTGAACCCAAGAAAATAAAATCAGTCACTCTTTCTGCTTTCTTATTTTCTATTTGCCATGAACTGATGGCATTGGAAGCCATGATCTTAGTATTTTTCATGGTGAGTTTCAAGTCAGTTTTTTTCATGTTCTTCTTTCACCTTCATCAAGAGGCTCTTTAGTTGCTCTTCACTTTCTGTCATCAAAGTGGTGTCATCTGCATATATGAGGTTGTTGATATTTCTCCCAGCAGTCTTGTCTCCAGCCTGTGACTCATCCAGCCTAGCATTTCGTGTTATGTACGCTGTATAGAAATTAAATAAGCAGGGTGAAGATATACAGCCTTCTTGTACTTCCTTCCCAATTTCAAACCAGTCAGTTATCCCAAGTCCAGTTCTAAGTATTCCTTCTTGATCCACATACAGGTTTCTCAGGAGACAAGTAAGGTGGTTTGGTATTCCCATCTCAAAATTTCCCAGAGTTTGTTGTGATCCACACAGTCTTTAGCATAGTCAATGAAGCAGAAGTAGATGTTTTTCTGGAATTGATTTCTCCATGATCCAACTATTCTTGGCTGTTTGATCTCTGTATCTGCTGCCTCTTTTAAACCCAGCTCATACATATGGAGGTCCTCAATTCACTTGCTATTAAAGCCTGGCTTGAAGGATTTTGAGCATAACCTTGGTAGCATGTGGAATGAGCTCAATTGTACAGTAATTTGAACATTATTTTGCATTGTCCTTCTCTGGGATTGGAATAAAAACTGATTTTCCAGTCCTGTGGCCACTGCTGAGTTTTCCAAATTTGATGACATTGTGTGCAGCACTTGAGCAGCAGCATCTTTTAGAATTTTAAATAACTCAGCTGGAATTCCTTCAACCTCACTAGTTTCTCTACATCCTTAAATAAACTTGTTATTTTTTATTGCTATACTTTTCTAGATAATAGTCATCCTAATAGGTATGCTGGGTAATCTCACTACAGTCTTAATGTATTTGCCTAATGATTAGAGCTGTTTAGAATCTTTTCACACACTTTTTGGTTTCATGTGTATATTCTTTAGAGAAATATCTCCTCAAGTCCTTTGCATATTTTAAGTTGGATAGTTTATTAATATTGTTGTTGGTTTGTAGGAGTTATTTACATATTAAATCCTTTTCAGATATATAATTTTCAAATAGTTCTTTCATTTCTTAGGTGGCATTTTTACATTGTTGTTTACATCCTTTGGATGCACAGAAGTTTTAAATTTTAATATAGTCCAATATTTCTATATTATTGGTTGCCTGTGATTTTGTTATCATATCCAGGAAATCATTCCCAGATCCAATGTCATGAAAAATTTCCCCTATGACTTCTTATAAGAATATTTCAATTGTAGTTATCACATTTAGGCATTTGATAAATTTTGAGTTCATTTTGTATGTAGTATAAGATAAGGGGCAGCTTCCCTTGTAGCTCAGCTGGTAAAGAAACTGCCTGCAATGCAGGAGACACCAGTTGGATTCCTGGGTCAGGAAGATCTGCTGGAGAAGGGAACAGCTACAACTCCAGTAGTCTGGCCTGGAGAATGTCATGGACTGTATTTCCATGGGATCACAAAGAGTCAGACATGACTGCATGACTTTTGCTCACTCACAAAGGGCCACCTATTCTTAGCATGTGCATATTGTTTTCCCAATACTGTTGTTTGAAAACACTATCATTTTTGCATTTAATGATCTTGCCCCCTTGTTGAAACATTTGAATGTATAAGGGTTTATTACTGAGCTCTTATTTTAATCTGTTGATCTAAATGTTGGTCTTTATGCCATTACTATACTGTTTTAAATACTTTAACTATATGCTGCTTCTGCTGCTATGTTGCTTCAGTCGTGTCCGATTCTGTGCGACCCCATAGACGGCAGCCCACTAGGCTCCCCTGTCCCTGGGATTCTCCAGGCAAGAACACGGGAGTGGGTTGCCATTTCCTGCTCCAATGCATGAAAGTGAAAAGTGAAAGTGAAGTCACTCAGTCGCGTCCAGCTCTTCGAGACTCCGTGGACTATAGCCTACCAGGCTCCTCCGTCCATGGGATTCTAATTTTAAAATCAGGATGTGTGAGAAATTCAACTTTGTTATTTTCCAAGATGGTTTTGGCTATCTATGAGATTCTGTTTGAAATTTAGAATGAATGTTTCTACTTCTGAAAAAAACACTATTGGGAGTCTGATACGCATTGAATTGAATTTGTAAATTGTTTTGGAGTATATCACATTCTAAAGTATTATATTTTTCAATCCATGAACACAGAATGTCTTTCCATTTCTTAAAGTATCTTCAATGCTTTTCAACATTTTCTAGTTTTAGTTGTTATATATATATACTTTGTTACATTTATTTTTCAAAGTGAAAATTTTTTGATGCTATTGTAAATAGAATTCCTCTCCTGATATAGTTTGTGAATAGCTTCTAAATTAATGTATAAAAATAGTTGATTTTTGTGTTTATTTTGTATTCTGCAACTTTATGACCTTATTAGTTCTAAGAACTTTGGTTTTTGTTTTGTTTCTAAAGTGAAATCTCTAGACTTTTCTATATATATGATCATGTCACATGAAAACAGATAATTTTACTTTTTCCTTTATAATTTAAATGCCTTTTAAAATGTTTTCTTGCTCAATTGCTCTAGTTAGGACTTCCAGTACTCTGTTGAATAAAACTGGTTAAAGCAGACATCTTAGTTTTATATCCAATCATAGAGGAATTGGAGAAGGAAATGGCAACCCACTCCATTATTCTTGCCTGGATTATTCCAGAGTCAGGGGAGCCTGGTGGGCTGCTGTCTATGGGGTCGCATAGAGCTGGACACGACTGAAGCGACTTAGCAGCATAGAGGAATAGCTTTTAGTCTTTCACTATTGAGTATGATATTAGCTGTGGGAGCTAAAAGAATCATTTTCTGTTTCTTTGTTTTTAAATGATTTGGAACTATTTATTTTTATAACTTTACAGACTCTTTAAAATTATTTTTACAATGTTTAATATATATTTTTATTAAGAAGATGGAGGAACGTTTCAAACATAGATTAGGTGTATGCATGTGCTTAGTCACTCGGTTGTCTCTGACTGATTTTGACTAAAAAGAAACAGATTTTGACTAGAGAATCAAACTTTCTTCAGTGGGATTTCCCAGGCAAGAATGCTAATAACTGGAAGATGACCTTCACATTAGGCAAATGATCGAAAGCACAGAATAGCAGCAACCATTTCTTCAAAGTCTACATGCCCACATGGACTGTAACTGATTTTCTTCCTTTTAATAAACGGTTACTTCTGTCTTTCAGATTCCCTAACTTGCCCTATGAAATTGATAAATTCTTGAATGTATTATATTCTGCATTTTGAAATAAGACTTTAAAATAAAATAGACTGCATGGGAATTAAGTTCTCGAAGATTAGAGCTAAGCCTAGTAGTGCTTGCAGTCTTAAACTCAATGCCATTTTGAATCACAAGAAATGCAAACCTGCCAGAGATTCACATATTTAATTCCACTGCTCTGTATTACAGTGCTAAAATCAGTGTGAGAGGGCATGCGGTGGGGGAGGCCCAAGGAAAATATTAAACTTCAGTGGAAACTTAAGTCATGTGTTTTGTAGCCACAGTTGATTATGGAATCCAGAGGGTTAAGCTGATGCATTTGAGGCTCTCAAGACAGATAAAAACATTATGATAGAGCAGCCAAGTAGGCAGTTTTCAGAGTTAAATCATGATTGATTTCTAAAATTGTAAATCTAATAATGAACTCCTAGGTCTCTTCTTTTGTCTGACTTAATGTATACATTCATTGTCATGTTTTAAAATATTGATTTTGGAGCAATTTCCAGGATGGTTGTTGCATTGTCTAATAGCCCTTATCAAATATTCCCTAGGGGAGATTTAGGTAAATACAACCATGTATAAACTCTTAAATTTCCCATTTCCTAGTACACAAAAATATTGTAGGATCAGTTTTTCTGTGTTCATACATTTTCTTGAGCAGTAGATTAAAAAAATAATAATAATGGGTAATACATGGGCTCTAATTACAATAAGATTTTAGAATAGATAGTAAGAAGTATACTTTAGTGATTAAGCCTATTAAGTGGGCAGGTTATCCTAAAGAATGCTCAAACTACTGCAAAATTGCACTCATCCCACACACTATCAAAATACTGCTCAAAATTCTCCAAGCCAGCCTTCAGCAATACATGAACCATGAACTTCCAGATGTTCAAGCTGGTTTTAGAAAAGGCAGAGGAACTAGAGATCAAATTGCCAACATCTGCTGGATCATCAAAAAAGCAAGAGAGTTCCAGAAAAAACATCTGCTTTTTTGAGTATGCCAAAGCCTTTGACTGTGTGGATCACAATAAACTGTGGAAAATTCTGAAAGAGATGGGAATACCAGACCACCTGACCTGCCTCTTGAGAAACCTTTATGCAGGTCAGAAAGCAACAGTTAGAACTGGACATGGAACAACAGACTGGTTCCAAATAGGAAAAGGAGTACATCAAGGCTGTATATTGTCACCCTGCTTGTTTAACTTCTATGCAGAGTATATAATGAGAAATGCTAGGCTGGATGAAGCACAAGCTGGAATCAAGAGTGTTGGGAGTAATATCAATCACCTCAGATATGCAGATGACACCACCCTTATGCCAGAAAGTGAAGAAGAACTAAAGAACCTCTGGATGAAAGTTAAAGAGGAGAGTGAAAAAGCTGGCTTAAAGCTCAACATTCAGAAAATGAAGACCATGGCATCTGGTCCCATCACTTCATGGCAAATAGATGGGGAAACAGTGGAAACAGTGGCAGACTTTATTTTGGGGGGCTCCAAAATTACTGCAGGTGTTGACTGCAGCCATGAAATAAAAAGACACTTGCTCCTTGGAAGAAAAGTTATGACCAATCTAGACAGCATATTAAAAAGCAGATATATCACTTTGTCGACAAAGGTCCATCTAGTCATGGCTATGGTTTTTCCAGTAGTCATGCATGGATGTAAGAGTTGGAGTATAAAGAAAGCTGAGCGCTGAAGAATTGATGCTTTTGAACTGTGGTGTTGGAGAAGACTCTTGAGAATCCCTTGGACTGCAAGATGATCCAACCAGTCCACCCTAAAAGAAATCTGTACTGAATGTTAATTGGAAGGATATTGAAGCTGAAGCTCCAATACTTTGGCCCCCTGATGCAAAGAGCTAAGTCATTTGAAAAGACCCTAATGCTGGGAAATATCAAATACAGGAGAAGAAGAGGATGATAGAGGATGAGATGGCTGGATGGCATCACTAACTCAATGGACATGAGTTTGGGTAAACTCAGGAGTTGGTGATGGACAGGGAGGCCTGGCATGCTGCAGTCCATGGGGTCGCAAAGAGTTGGACACGACTGAGTGACTGAACTGAACTGAACTGAATTATCCCAAATAGAGTATGTTTGGTTAGAGCAAAAGTTCAGTAGTCATTATCTTAGCAAAACCTTGGAAAATGGAGTAAAATCATTAGCGTCATTAAGGTGTGTTAGATGCCACGCATGAGCTCAACTTTTTTACTCAAGGCATCTTTATACAGAACTGATAACAGCCCTCTGTTACAACCTGATGTGTTTGCCTAAGCATTCTTTTTTTTTTAACCAAAATCAATAGTATATTCAGCGGTAACATATTATTGAATTCAATACATTTTTTTCTTCCATGCAACTGATGCCAACAAAGTAAAACAGGCTACTTGCTAATCTTTTAAAATTGAATATTTAGTCTAAAATTGAAATTCAGGTAAGTAGGAGTCTAGTTTTTTCCTTACAAATAATTAAAGCTGTATCTCCTGATATTTACATTCTGTAGGTAAACTAACTGCTTTTCCTATCTCTTCCTTTTTTCTCCCTCTCTCCTTTCTTTTCCTCCTTCCTCCCTTTTCCTGTTTCTTCCACCCTTATTCATTTTCTGCCTTCCTTCATTTCTTCCATGTTTAATTTTTACATTTAAATAATAGTCTCAGATTTAATTAGATTATGGAAAATTACAATCAAATATGTCAGGCATTTCTCAATAAGTGCAAAAACAAGTACACTGAAGAAAGAACAGAAAGAACACCTCAAGTGAGAGGCGGGCCAAGCCAAGAGAAGCACTGGAACCAGAATGATGAGTTACAGAATTTTTCAAGACAGGGTTTTTACTTATTCATCGAGGCAGGCATGGACGGACAGTTTCGACTAAGTTTCATGTTACATAACCACAGGCTGTATTGTGCATGTCTTTCCCATAATTCACTCTGTTAAAATTATATATATATATATATATATATATATATGTGCATAGAATATTTAGGAACCCTTAAAACCTCCTAGCTGCCTAAAATCACTTGAGGACACAGCTGTGCAGCAGGGATGCGTGTGCCAGTGTTGGAGAAGCCCCTGTGGTTAGTTTGTATCCACTCTATGGTTCTTTTGCAGCATATCTGTGAGCTCTCCTGGGCTGTCTTAGGGCCTGTCTGGGGTGGGGTTTAGAGATTATCTAGGCCACCCATCATTGCTCATGCCTAACTTTCTACCTAATGGGTCCCAGTATTTTTCTGGAAGTAACTGTCATCTTGCTCAATGACATAAGAGCCCACCATAACAGCTTCATGTATGCATGCTTAGTTGCTCAGTCCTTTTCCAGTCTTGGTGACTCCATGGGCTCTAGGCCACCAGGGTCCTTTGTCCATAGGATTTTCCAGGCAAGAATGCTGGAGTGGGTTGCCATTTCCTCCTCCAGGGGATCTTCCCAACCGAGGGGTCAAGCCTGTATTGCCTGTGTCTCCTGCACTGCAGGTGGATTCTTTTCCTGTTGAGCCATTGGGGATTCCCATGTAGCTTCACAGCTCTCAGCAACTCTTCTATGGACATTCCTGTCTTTAAACTTGTAGGTTGGCTTCCCATTCTTCAGCTCTTTAAAGATTTTTCAAACCTCCCATTCCTGGTCCTTCAGCTTGGATGCAGTGTACCTCTCTGCTCAGGTTTTTAACTCTGTCAGACCTTCATCTGCTTTCAGCAGGTTAGTCCATTAAAAATCCCCACCCCGACCTCTCACCAGGCATCTCTCTCTCTCTGCTAGCCCCATACGGTATTTCCCGTACTCTGGCTCCTGCTTCTTAGTGCCAACCTTTGTAACACCAGTGACAAAAGCATGTGCCTCTTCTAGGCTCTGTGCCCATCCAGTGAGTCTGCTGTTTTTAATTCAATATTTTAAGTTCCTCATTGTATTGTTTTTTACTTCTTTCTAAATTCTCCTTCTTCTTTGTTTACGAAATGGTTGAGGAATTTGTTTCTCAAGTTTCCAAATCTTACTACCTGGACTCCTAATCTCGAAAACTATGATACAACTTTTCAACTCTAATATGGTATAAAGTGTATCTCTCAGAAAAAAAAAAAAAAAGAAATAGAGGAAATTCAGAGGATCTGGAAAATGGAGGGCTTGACTTTTCTTTCTTTTCTTTGCAATTATGATCTCCTTCAGGGGTGTTTAGATTCCATAGGCTGCAGACGGGTTCTGGAGCAACAGAGTCAGATGGGGGTCTTTTCTATGCAACTGGTTGGTTCTGACTTATGGGTAAGTCATCTGTCCACGGGATGAGAGTGCATTCCAGGAGAGGCTACTGTGACTCTCCACTTAGCAACTGGGAAACGTATGAGATATTTAGGTAGTCCGGTGTCATGGTGAAACTGTTGAGTTTTGTGTATAACAAATAACTAAATTTTGGGGACACTGGTAAAGGGAAAATGTTGTGGAATTTGAGTGAGAAAAAACACAGTTTAGGTGGAAGTTGTGTTCCTAGCAACAAGGCATAAATTGATTTGGTTAATTCATTCATTCATTTTACTGAACTTTAGTTTCCTTGTCTTCAAAAAAAACAAAAAGAATTATGACACTGAAAGGAGAGTGAGGATATTAGAAGAGGTAAATAATACCAAGCACCTGAAACGTAGCATTCTATACATGTGAGCTCCCTTCTCTCCAGTCTTCTTTCTGCCTTATTAAACTCCTTTAATATATGTGTGCAGTATGTAGCTTTCATGAAGAAAGCATTTACTTACTTAGTGAAAGAAAAATTTATTGAGTATTTAAATGGTCTCTGGTGAGGTTTATGTGGAAAAGCTGAAAGCGAGACCTCTTTGTGCATGTGTGTGTGTGTGTGTGTGTGTGTGTGTGTAAACAAATCCTAATGCATTGTGAGGAAGGGCATTATGAATGCTTCTGGAGGAAAGCAAACGGATGGCTCACAAGCCTGGGATGGAAGCAAGCACCTTCAGGCGCTCCCAACAGCAGAGCCCTGTATCACGGTCTGTAGTGGCAACTTGGACAGAGGCAGAACTTTAAGGGAAGCTTTTGTGTGGCACGCGTAGGGAGCTTTGCTAGAACTGTTGCCCACACCCAGGATACCTTCCCTCGTATTAGAAAAGGCGTCTTTTCCTTTAGGATGTAGTCAAGTACAAGGGCTTCTGTCCTGGTGAGTGGAGGCCTCCGCTCCTCCAGAGCCCAAGCCTCCCACCAATGTAGAGCTACCTGGGAGGATTTCTTCAAAACTCCCAGGCCCTCATCTTTCAGGAAATGATTATTGCCACTTCCTGAGGTCACAGAGACTTCAGTAATGACCATGGGAGTCTGACTATTATGCATTTGAGACTTGCAGCTCTTTTCTGATTTTTGACGATCATAAAGCTACCACCTCTGCCCCAGATCCTTGAACAACTTCCCCAATATTTTAAACCAAGTGTTGTCAACATGGTGGATTGATTGGCTGGGGTTCAGATTTAATTTTGTTTAAAGTAAATACTGTATTGCAAAATTTCTTGCATGTCTGAGTTTCTAGGATTTGCTTTATAAGGCTGGTAGATGAGTCTAAACTTTTTTGATAATTAAATTGCATCTTGTTTGTATTTTGGAAAGAGTTTAGGAAGTATGAATGAAATATATATTATTTTTGAAGTAATAACAGGTAGCATCGTATATATTATTCAATTGTGAACTTCAAGGATTGGAGTTCTGAAACACAGGGAGTCTTATCCAGGAACCACTGCACAATTCAAAACTTTTAGGAAAGACATTATAAAATTATTTATATGCAAATAAAGATGCTTTTGCCCTAGTGCCATTAGAGAAAATATATATTAAATAATTATTTTCATATTGTTGGACTGATGAGCTTGTAATCATAAAAGAGAAAGCCGTTTCATGAAGAAGGACCTACTATATAGAAACTAATTTATAATATTAATATATAGAGTTCATAATATTAAAAATAATTTTGGTCATTTCCCACTGTTTTGAAATTTTTTACTTTTTTTTCTGTATTATGTTGAATGAAAAATTAAACGAAAAAAGCAAAAGAAAATAGTTGTATATATACAGCAACATTGTCACTGAGCTAAGCAAGACAAAATGAACTCCACTCTGTTTATGTTATTATTGAAACTACAGCAAACCAAATATTTCACAGGGATGTTTTTCTCTTAGCTCATTTACACAGGCATATTAAGCCTAATTAGTATTTTTTAGTCATAAGTTATTCTTAATAACCTGAGGACTATTGCATTAGTGTTACAATTTATGGATTTATAAGAAAAGCAAGTTAGAGAAGGGACAATCCCCTAATTTGCATGTGCTAATTAGAAATATATTAATTCTAATTTTTAAATCAGTAATGTAATATTTTGGTAAATTAGGACAAGATAATAATTCTAATTAGTTATACCAAATTGTTACTAAATGAAACAGATTTAATAGTCCCTTTGAACCTGTTAAGAAAATTTGGTTGTAATAAATATCTCTGTGTATTGTTTTGACCTCTGCTTCAGCTACACAATCCCAATTTGTTTTAAATGTTTTCCCAGGTACAGGGCTCTATGATTAATATCTCTTGCTGTGTTATCTCTGCTGCTAATGAAAAACATTGGGTGTTCTTCCACTTCGCAGAATGCAAATGCAGATGAAAAAATTTTACAGGTGAACTCCTTATGAACACTTCTAATTGCTTAGGAACAGTGTTTGAAAATCTCAAGTAATTTGCCATTATTATAATGAATAGCATAAACTGTAATTTTTCATAGTAATTAACTTGTGTCAGCACCATTATTTTTCATTAATTATAAATGAGAAAGAATGAAAGAACACCCACAGGAACAGATGTGCGAAATTGTATCTTAGGTTCTGTTTTAGATTCTGTTTGGTTTTGCTACTCAGTATACTGTTCTGAGTATACTATCCAGCTTGGAGAAAATTTAGATGGTAATGCCTCTTTGGAGCAGAAAGGGACAAAGGGTTTTTAATTAGGCTGTTGCCTGTGAAGTTCAATGTTTTAATAACAAAAATTTGTTACTGACGTGCCAGATTAAACTACAGTGGAAAAATAACATCTTACATTTGGTAAATGCATCTAATTTGAGAAACTGTATTTTGATCATTTTTTTTCCTTATGTTAGAAAAATAAAAAGTCACTATATAGTTTTGCCAGATTTTAAGCCTATAGAGTGCTAATTGAATTCATCCTTCCTTTTTAAGAAGAAGGGAAGGAAGGAGAAAGAGAAGTTAAACCTTATAGTTATATTTGGGTGGTCGGATGTCTTTGTTTTATAATTTTATGCAGCAGCTTTCACGCTGTTTCCAGAGGACAGAATACAGGAGTGTCTTGGGTATTTTTGTTTTGTATCAGTTTCTCTTAATCTTTTATAAAATAATTAACGGTGTTGCCCTTCTTGATTTCTGTACCTTAGTCTTGTTATAGGCATGAAAGCCTTAAAAATCATTGTACTATAAATTTGCCATGGCTTTGTTTATTAAGATATAACCTGAATAGCAGAAATCTAGAGATATCATGCTTACTTTGGCTTTTTACAACTTCTGGTCAGTACTGTCCTCTGAATCAGTCTTACTGCATGTTGTCAAAAATGACTGAGCTGCAAATTATATACAATGTGAGTTCCTCTGGAAAAACAAATGTTAGATGAAAAGAAGAATACATGGCCAAATACATTTAGGATAAGTTGAAAAGATTAAACAAGATTTTTTTTTAACCTAACAGATTTTCAGGGCTTATAAATTGGTGATATTCACTGTGACTCTCCAGAAGGAAAGACAAACAGTCATAGATCATTCATTGATTTTCACACATTTTTTGATCCTGTAATCACAGTTTCCATAATTTGTGTATCTCAGAGTATATATTAGAAATACGTACTTATGACTTTCTCTAGAGGAAGTCGTGCTAAAGAAGAAGGATTTTTTTTCTATTATGCTGTCAAGGGCTGTTTATCCCAATGGTATCAAGTATAATCAGTGCAGAAGCTTGAATATGGGAAAATTTGCTCTTTATTTTATCATACTTCTCAGCTTTAATCCACTTATGTATCCTCAGCTTACTGAATCCGTCTAGACGGATCCTATGTTTTAGATATCCTTTTACTCACTAAAATCAATTAAAATGTTTCTCTCTGTTATCATGATTTTGAACAGAACTTTAATAGAGGAACTTCAAATAGGGTAGTAAAAGTGAGTTTTTTTCAATTTTTAATGCTGAATCAAAATTTACCAACCCAGATGAAATAAATATTTATTTTTAGTCTTATACCAACACTTGCTTACATTTAGGATTATGATAATAATTAAATGAGATGACAACACGTGATATATGAAGGAGTTTAGCAAAGTTCCTATGTTTTAGTGGTTATTTATCAAACCTTATTCTATTTCACCCCACTCTTCTTTGTATTCTGAGGAGTATTCTGTATGCTCCTTCATTAACTTAAACTTACAAAAATCAGTTAAAGATATACAACAAGGTAAAATATTTCCCTTCATGGTTTAAATTATGGGACTTTAATACTTCAGTATCCTACATTTCAAATGTCTCAGTCAAAACATCTTTAATGTGAAAAAATGGATATCTGTACCCACAGAGATATGTGGGTACTTGCTACAGGTGTAAACACTTTCTGAACTCTCTTCAGTAATTCTAAAATTATGAAAAAAATGGATTCCTAAAATCCCACATTAATTATATTTTCTTCAAAATTTCAGGTAAACATGAAAAAAAAAAATCTGAACAATGTTTATACTATAATTCCGGTAATAGCTTCCTTGGAATGCTATAACAAAATCCCACAAATTTGGTGAATTAAAGAACATAGGTTTGTTGGCTCACTGTTTTGAAGGTCATTCAGTCAGTTAGTCAGTACAGTCACTCAGTCATGTCTGACTCTTTGTGACCCCATGAACCTCAGCACGCCAGGCCTCCCTGTCCATCACCAGCTCCGAGAGTTTACTTAAACTCATGTCCATTGAGTCGGTGTGGCCATCCAACCATGTCATCCTCTGTTGTCCCCTTCTCCTCCTGCCTTCAATCACTCCCAGCATCAGGGTCTTTTCAAATGAGTCAGCTCTGCACATCAGGTGGCCAAAGTATTGGAGTTTCAGCTTCAGCATCAGTCTCTCCACGGAATCTTCAGGACAGATTTCATTTAGGATGGACTGGTTGGATCGCCTTGCAGTCCAAGGGTCTCCCAAAAGTCTTTTCCAACACGAAAGTTCAAAAGCATCAATTCTTCGGCGCTCAGCTTTCTTTATTGTCCAACTTTCACATCCATACACGGACTATTGGAGAAACCAGTCTTGACTAGATGGTCCTTTGTTGGCAAAGTAATGTCTCTGCTTTTTAATATGCTGTCTAGGTTGGTCATGAGTCCTCTTCCAAGGAGTAAACGTCTTTTAATTTCATGGCTGCAATCACCATCTGCAGTGATTTTGGAGCCCCCCAAAGTAAAATCTGTCACTGGTTCCACTGTTTCCCCATTTATTTGCCGTGAAGTGATGGGACCGGATGCCATAATCTTCATTTTCTGAATGTTGAGCTTTAAGCCAACGGATTCACTCTCCTCTTTCATTTTAATCGAGGCTCTTTAGTTCTTCACTTTCTGCCATAAGGATGGTGTCATCTGCATATCCAAGGTTATTGATATTTCTCCCGGCAATCTTGATTCCAGCTTGTGCTTCATCCAGCCTAGCGTTTCTCATGATGCACTCTGCATATAAGTTAAATAAGCAGAGTGACAATATACAGCCTTGACATTCTCCTTTTCCTATTTGGAACCAGTCTGTTTTTCCATGTCAGGTTCGAAATGTTGCTTCCTGACCTGCATACAGTTTTCTCAAGATGAAGGTCAGGTGTTCTGGTATTCTGATGTCTTTCAGAATTTCCCACAGTTTATTGTGATCCACACAGTCAATGGCTTTGGCATAGTCAATAAAGCAGAAATAGATGTTTTTCTTGAACTCTCTTGCTTTTTCCATGATCTGGCGGATGTTGGCAATTTGATTTCTGGTTCCTCTGCCTTTTCTAAAACCAGCTTGAACATCTGGAAGTTCACGGTTCTTGCATTGCTGAAGCCTGGCTTGGAGAATTTTGAGCATTACTTTACTAGAGTGTGAGATGAGTGCAATTGTGTGGTAGTTTGAGCATTCTTTGGCATTGCCTTTCTTTGGGATTGGAATGAAAACTGACCTTTTCCAGTCCTGTGACCACTGCTGAGTTTTCAAAATGTGCTGGCATATTGACTGCAGAACTTTTTTTTTAACTTTTATTTTATTTTTAATATAAATTTATTTATTTTAATTGGAGGCTAATTACTTTACAATATTGTATTGGTTTTGCCATACATCACAGCATTATCTTTTAAGATTTGAAATAGGTTAACTGGAATTCCATCATTTCCACCAGCTTTTTTCCTAGTGATGCTTACTAAGGCCCACTTGACTAGGTGAGTGATCACACCATCATGGTTATCTTGGTCGGAAGATCTCTTCTGTATAGTTTTTCTTTCTATTCTTGCCATTTCTTCTTAATCTCTTCTGCTTCTGTTTGGTCCATACCATTTCTGTCCTTTACTGAGCCCATCCTTGCATGAAACGTTCCCTTGGTATCTCTAATTTTCTTGAAGAGGTCTCTAATCTTTCCCATTCTATTGTTTTCCTCTATTTCTTTGCACTGATCACTGGGAAAGGCTTTCTTATCTCTCCTTGCTATTCTCTGGAACTCTGCATTCAGATGGGTGTATCTTTCCCTTTCTCCTTTGCTTTTGGCTTCTCTTCTTTTCACAGCTATTTGTTAGGCCTCCTCAGACAGCTGTTTTGCTTTTTTGCATTCCTTTTCCTTGGGGATGGTCAGGAATCAGAAATTAGGGTGTCTAGGGCAGCCCCTTCTCTGGTGACAAAAGGGCACTTTCCGTTCTTTGGCTTTTCAGGCTTCTGGTGGTGCCAGACACCCTTGGCCCGTGGCTGAAGCTCTCCTATATGCCTCCATGGGCACACTGCCTCTTCCTCCCTTGTGTAATCTCTTTCTGTCTCAATCCTCCTTCTGTCTCTTCCTCCCTTGTGTAATCTCTTTCTGTCCCAATCCTCCTTCTGCCTCTTCCTCCCTTGTGTAATCTCTTTCTGTCCCAATCCTCCTTCTGTCTCTTCCTCCCTTGTGTAATCTCTTTCTGTCCCAATCCTCCTTCTGTCTCTTCCTCCCTTGTGTAATCTCTTTCTGTCTCAATCCTCCTTCTGTCTCTTCCTCCCTTGTGTAATCTCTTTCTGTCCCAATCCTCCTTCTGTCTCTTCCTCCCTTGTGTAATCTCTTTCTGTCCCAATCCTCCTTCTGTCTCTTCCTCCCTTGTGTAATCTCTTTCTGTCCCAATCCTCCTTCTGTCTCTTCCTCCCTTGTGTAATCTCTTTCTGTCCCAATCCTCCTTCTGTCTCTTCCTCCCTTGTGTAATCTCTTTCTGTCCCAATCCTCCTTCTGTCTCTTCCTCCCTTGTGTAATCTCTTTCTGTCCCAATCCTCCTTCTGTCTCTTCCTCCCTTGTGTAATCTCTTTCTGTCCCAATCCTCCTTCTGTCTCTTCCTCCCTTGTGTAATCTCTTTCTGTCCCAATCCTCCTTCTGTCTCTTCCTCCCTTGTGTAATCTCTTTCTGTCCCAATCCTCCTTCTGCCTCTTCCTCCCTTGTGTAATCTCTTTCTGTCCCAATCCTCCTTCTGTCTCTTCCTCCCTTGTGTAATCTCTTTCTGTCCCAATCCTCCTTCTGTCTCTTCCTCCCTTGTGTAATCTCTTTCTGTCCCAATCCTCCTTCTGTCTCTTCCTCCCTTGTGTAATCTCTTTCTGTCCCAATCCTCCTTCTGTCTTTCTGCAGTAAGGACACTTATCGTTGGATTTAGGGTTCCCCTGCATAATCCAAAATTAGCACATTTCAGAATCCTCAGATAAACCACATCTGTAAAAGATTTTTTTTTTTTCTTAAATACTAAGACATTCATAGGTTCCCAGGATTTGCCCTGGATAGCTTTAGGCTCATGAGAGGCATTTGCTGACCTACCACAACTTAATGGGCCCTCAGCTACTGCAACCTACCTTGGATATAAGGATTACTTGTTATCTTGACATAGTTTTTAAGTAGGATGTGATGGGATGACTAACATGGATGCGAAGTAAGAGGAACAGGAATCTTTACTCAAGATTTGATTCCACGAGGATAAATCTTTATCATGTCTCTAACATACCCAAAATGGATGGGCAGAGGAAACACAGCTCTCCTCCAATCATGCTTACCATGGTATACATAGGAGATTTACAACCATTTAAGAGATTTATACCCATTTATTTATGCCTATTGTGTTTAAGAAATTTCTACCCGTGTTGAGAATTGCTTAAGGTCAATGTCACTGTACCACAAGTAACAAGCCACCACCTAGAGATGTTATTTGTACTGCCTCCTTTGAAACACCTTAATTTCTACAAAATGACATTCACACCAAATTTGTTATAAGCTTATGACAGAAAAGTGATGAGGGTTTGAGTCTGATATTTCTGTAAATTTATCAATCTCTCTTATTCAACATGCTGATTCAGTTCAGTTCAATTCAGTTCAGTTGCTCAGTCATGTCTGACTCTTTGTGACCCCATGAATCACAGCATGCCAGGCCTCCTTATCCATCACCAACTCCTGGAGTTCACTCAGACCCATGTCCATTGAGTCGGTGATGCCATCCAACCATCTCATCCTCTGTCATCTCCTTCTCCTCCTGCCCCCAATCCCTCCCAGCATCAGAGTCTTTTCCAATGAGTCAGCTCTTCACATCAGGTGGCCAAAGTATTGGAGTTTCAGCTTCAGCCTCAGTCCTTCCAGTGAACACCCAGGACTGATCTCCTTTAGGATGGACTGGTTGGATCTCCTTGCAGTCCAAGGGACTCTCAAGAGTCTTCTCCAACACCACAGTTCAAAAGCATCAATAAGTGATAAATATCTGCAGGCTACTTTTTCAATAAACAAACAGTAAAAATGTATCTTTCTTCTGACAAAGAATAATAATAGGATGTTAGAAGCATATATACATTGGTATATAGATATAGTTTTATTTAGCTATGGTTTCTATAGCCCCATTTTTTGGTAAAATATAATTAAATATTCATCTTAGGTTAGTTAAGAAAAGACTTGTATAAATGTTGGTTTACAATCAGTGACATTCCCTCTACCTGGAATGTTTTTTCCCTAAATACTTGCAAAGTTTGATCTCTCAAATTCTTCCAGTCTCTGCTCAGATGACACATCCTCAGTCATCCCCTATTTAACACTGCAATTTTTCCATCATTGGTACATGTTTTCCCCATTTATTATATTAATTTCTCCCCATATCATTTACTACTTTCCAATGCAGTACAATATATAACTTATCGTCCATATCTCTGCACTGAAAAATTTCTCTTTTTGGAGACAAGGCCTTTATTGTTTCTCGTCAAGTTCTCTGATATATGTAAGCACCTAGAACACACTTAGCACTTAGTAGGATCTCAATAAACATACGCTGAATAAATTTACCAAAAATATCTTATTGAGTCCCTTGATGTTGTGGTTCTTGATACTACTGGTCACACCTTGGCCTTCAACCTCACATTATATTTCAGTTTCCCCTGGAATGTAGAAATGTTCAATTTGAAATTTTCATGATATGTTTTCTATGCTGCTTCTAGCTTAAGTGACATAAATAAATAAATACTTATTAAATATTAAAATAAATAAATACTTAAATAAAATGACATTCAACTGAAAATCTTGTACCTTGAGACATGTTTTAAGTTAGCTTGTGCATAAACATGATCGATATTATTTTGAAACACATTTCAAGATCATACCAACGATGATAAAATGCAACTGAGCTTTAACCAATATAGTATTGTAAAGTAATTAACCTCCAATTAAAATAAATAAATTTATATTAAAAAATGCAACTGAACTGTCAAAGCACAAACTTAGTCTAAACATCTTTATTTTGTGGAAAATAATATTATAACTTCTGTAGGTTCTCGGGTATATGAATTAGCTCAGAACTGACGTGCAGTAATCTGTCACTACTTGGGGTATTCATAGTCCTTAGTCTTTGGTTGTTTAGGTAAATGGTTATATGGATTCATAACTTGATGGAATGAAGGTAAAGTCTTGCAGCAGGTACCTGCTTGTAATATTTTTAATAAGTTCCTTCCTTAAAACAAGAAAACCATTTATGTACTCTGTGACTCTGAATTAACACACATCTAAAGAATAGGGCAGACTGCCTCTGGCTTAGTACTGTCATTTAGACATCTGGTTATTCATATTTGAGCATTGTACATTTTTATTATCCTTTCTGTCATTTTTTTGCATGCAAATAATTTAAGATGTCAGTGAAATTTCTAGAGATTTAAGTACTACAAATCCCATTATTAATTATTATGAACTTCATTAATTAATATGATTATTTCCAAAGATCCTTGCCCACCCCAACTCCTGTTATGCATTTGTCTTGTAATTAACCACTACCTCAGGGGCTTCCCTCCGGGTAAAGCAACTACGTGTGATGCAGGAGACCCGGGTTTAATCCCTGGGTTGGGAAGATCCCCTGGAGAAGGGAATGACTACCCATTCCAGTATTCCTGCCTGAAGAATTCCATGAACAGATAAGCATGGTGGGCCATAGTTGATGGGGTTGCAACTATTTGGACACAACAGAACAACTGAGACTCACTTTTCTTGTTAGGCACAGTAGACTTCTCCTTGGAATGCTATTCAATTGTTGCCTTCTCCCCAGCTTTCCAGGCCTAAAGAAAATTGCAAATTTGGTTTGATCTGTTTATTTGAATTTTGCTACCTTCCTCACCATAGTATTTCACAAGGGAAGAAAGAGAGGAAAGTGTTGTGGGGGTACCTCATGCTGTACCTTACCTGCTCAGTCGGGTCTGATTCTCTGTGACCATGTGGGCTATAACTCACCAGGCTCCTCTGTCCATGGGATTCTCTAGGCAAGAATAATGGAGTGGGTTGCCATTTCCTCCTCCAGGGGAACCCAGGGATCAAACCTGCATCTCTTATGTCTGTTGCAATGGGAGGCAGATTCTTTACCACTAGCACAACCCTGGAAGCCCCCTCTTTTATATTATTCAAACTCAAAATCTATTAGAACTTAGGCCAGTTGCCAGAATCTCTGCAGAGTGCTTCAGTGTCAATATATCACTTGGGTTTAAACTTTTGGTTCATTTTACGTTTTTCGACACTTTTAAAAGTATTTCTACAAATATTCTTCCGATTTTTAAGATGCTTTTTAGCCAACTTGAGCAGCTTTTTCTGGTTATACCTTTTCTGTCCTTCAATTTTTCTTTATTTTCCTCCATCTCTTCATGATCAATCATGGTTGAATTTAAATTCTGGCTCCAGGCTAAGAAAAAAAAGTAGAAGATTCAGGGACATTGAACTTGGTTTTATGAAAAAGGAAGGGGCTCTGCAAAAAGAACTATGCAGTGTGCTATTTCAAGGAGTTTAGTTATTCTTGTTACCCAAGTCTACCAAAGCTTATAATGTTAGTATTACAATGACAATGTGTATGTGTATAGTTGCTCAGTCATGTCCCACTCTGCAACCCCATGGAATGTAGCCCACCAGGCTCCCCTGTCCATGGGATTTCCCAGACAAGAATACTGGAGTGGGTTGCCATTTCCTTCTCCAGGGGATTTTCCTGACCCGGGAATTGAACCAGATATTTAGATTTCCCTAATTTTCTCCTTAAGTCAGGATGAAATTGTAAATTAAATAGGTAGGCTTATTTGGCAAGAAGCCCGCCAGAATCCTCAGTCCATGGAATTTTCCAAGCAAGAGCAGTGGAGTGGATCGGCATTTCCCACTCCAGGGGATCTTCCCTATCCAGAGATCTAACCCATGTCTCTTGCATCTCCTGTGTTGGTAGGCAGATTCTTGACCACTCTGCCACCTGGGGATTTGAATTTATCACATTAAGTTATCCAGTGTTCTGGTGTAGCCAAATCATCCAGCCTAATGGACGATATCAGTGTCAGCTTAACTGACAGCATTTATATTAAACTGGTGGAGAAAAGTTTCCAATCCTTGCAAATTTCATTCTCAGTCTGCTTACATGATTTTACCATAGTATGTCAGTGGCTGAAGGCTTCTTATTCCATGTCTTTTATGATTTTTCAATAGTCAAAGTGGTGTATCAGCCTTGCCTGTATCTAGTCTGGTACCACCTTTGATCCAAAAGAGGATTCTTTGATTGCAATCAATAAAATGTGACTTGATTTATTCAAATAATTATAAAATTAAAAAAGAATCACACTTAGGGATGTATCCTGGGTAGCTCCCAGGATTTATGAAAAAGAAAAAAAAAAATTCTGATTCAGACATTAAACGAACCAGAGTACTTCTGGCTGTCTTATCAATAGAGACTTATTGGCAATTCTTAATGTATCATCATCTGAATAGCATAGTCTCAAAAATTATTGGGATACTCTATTTATAAACAAATATTCAATTTCCCAGATTGAGAACAAGTGTATAATAATACTAGAAGGACTGTTAATTGACTTGACAGCAATTAACCAAATAAAATAATTATATGGGCAAAAAAACCCCAACATTCTAAGCAATTTACACATTTTACTTTGTATTTAAAATAACCTTAGAAGGCAAATATGACTAATGTCTTTGCATGAATGAAGAGGAAATTGGAGCTCAGAGAGGTAGGGTAAATGCCCCAGGTCGTAAGGCTTCATGCACAGATGCTGTCATTCAGCTCTGGTCTCACCAGTCTTCCATATTAGAAATCCATGGACTAGAACTATATTTAGGTTTTTATAACTTTTATTTCTCATTTTATTTTTCTTATTATGTTGGGTAGGATCTCTTACATAGTAACATACATCTTTTTGTATCCAGGAGGTAATCCAGATTCTGCAAACACAACACTTTGAAAATTATGATAACTTAAGTAACTGATCCAAATTATGGGGAATCATTCTAAGCAAATTTATATTAATAGAAGCAATTTATTTACTTATTAATTTCAAAGTTGGTGGTTTTATTGTGGAATCATCTTCATACTGAGGTCTGAGACTATTTCCTAAACATCTAATTTCATTTTTTATTAAGATTTTCTGTAACCTGAATTTTAATAATAGTATAAATGCCACAAAGGTATTCAAATGAAAACAAAATTTCTCATACTGTAGGATGAGTCTTTGACGTGGGTTTATTGGAATAATTTATTTTAATCAGATGCTTTGGAATTATTTATTTATTCTCTGACAAGTGGTAGAAAAATTCTCCAGTCTTATGAAGTCAATTTCTTACACATTTTTTTATTTATATATTTTGACACTTTGTTTTTTACTGTACTTGTGATGTTTTTCAATGTGTCTTATGTTCTATTAAGATAACTGTCATTAATCACTCGTGAATACCTTTCCCAACAAAATCCTGCCTGTTTGTTCCCATTACTGCCAAATCTAGTTTCTTTATTTTTGAATTTTTTGGATATAACCTTTTTAAATTCGATTTTTATTTTATATCTGTATATATAGAATGTATATGACCAGTATTTTGGTCATCTGATGCATACATATGACTCATTGGAAAAGTCCCTGATGCTGGGAAAGATTGAGGGCAGAAGGAGAGGGAGGCATCACAGGGTGAGGTGGTTGGATGGCATCGCCAATGCAACAAACATGAACTTGGGCAAACTCCAGGAGATGGTGAGAGACAGAGAGGTCTGGTGTGCTGCCGTCCAAGGGTTTCAAAGAGTTGGCCACGGCTGGCTGCCTGAATAACAACATATATATATGTTGTTATTCAATTTGCAATCTTTGAACATATTATGAAATTTCAAGTCACTTGGGCCATGCTAGACAAGATGATATAGTTGCTCATACTTATTTGATTTTATGATTTCTGTTTCATTGCAATGGGTTTATTTTAATGCAGAATTCATTTGCTTTATTTTTGTAGTATTTGGGAAGTATTCATTTTATTTTATTTTATTTGTTATTATTTTTTTACTGTGTGTGTGTGTTTTTTTATGGGGAGGGAGGTGGGAGGGGGGTTCAGGATGGGGAACACGGAAGTATTCATTTTAAATAGTCTTAGAATTCTATGAGAAGTTTTAATTTAATTATAAAGATTAATAGTGGAATGGCATTTTATCACATATTACCAATATGCATCAGATCTATAAAATGTAAAAACTGGTAATCTATACTCTCCCATATTCTTATACTACATTATGCTATACTATGTGATATGCATTTAAGATTCCTCCGGTTTTTTTTTCATGACTTGTTAGTGCCTTTCTTTTTGTATCTGAATGATATTCCATTTTCTGGATGTGGAATACTTTAGCCATTCACCTGCTGATGGACATCATGACTGCTTCCAAGTTTCGGCACTTGTGAAGAAGACTGCTGTAAACACCTGTGTACATATTTCGTTAAGAGCATAGATTTTTCACCATCTTAGTCTAAGTACATGGAGGGGGATGGCTGCGTCTTATACCAATAGCATGTTTAGTTTGTAAGAAACTACCAAAATGTCTCCCAAAATGATTTACCATTTTGCATTCCCACCATCAATGAATGAGAATTACTACTGCTGCACATTCTTGCCAGCATTTGATGTCCCCACTGTTTCATATTTTAATGAGTGTGTAGTGATCAGATCCAGAGAAGGCAATGGCACCCCACTCCAGTAATCTTGCCTGGAAAATCCCATGGACAGAGGAGCCTGGTGGGCTGCAGTCCATGGGGTCCTGAAGAGTCGGACACGACTGAGCGACTTCACTTTCACTTTTCACTTTCATGCATTGAAGAAGGAAATGGCAACCCACTCCAGTGTTCTTGCCTGGAGAATCCCAGGGACGGGAGAGCCTGGTGGGCTGCTGTCTATGGAGTCACACAGAGTCGGACACGACTGAAGTGGCTTAGCAGCAGCAGTGGCAGCAGTGATCAGATCAGATCAGGCAGTCGCTCAGTCGTGTCCAACTCTTTGCAACCCCATGAATCACAGCAGGCCAGGCCCCCCTGTCCATCACCAACTCCCGGAGTTCACTCAGACTCACGGCCATCGAGTCAGTGATGCCATCCAGCCATCTCATCCTCTGTCGTCCCCTTCTCCTCTTGCCCCCAGTCCCTCCCAGCATCAGTCTTTTCCAATGAGTCAACTCTTCGCATGAGGTGGCCAAAGTACTGGAGTTTCATCTTTAGCATCATTCCTTCCAAAGAAATCCCAGGGCTGATCTCCTTCAGAATGGACTGGTTGGATCTCCTTGCAGTCCAAGGGACTCTCAAGAGTCTTCTCCAACACCACAGTTCAAAAGCATCAATTCTTCGGTGCTCAGCCTTCTTCACAGTCCAACTCTCACATCCATACATGACCACTGGAAAAACCATAGCCTTGACTAGACGGATGTTTGCTGGCAAAGTAATGTCTCTGCTTTTGAATATGCTATCTAGGTTGGTCATAACTTTCCTTCCAAGGAGTAAGCGTCTTTTAATTTCATGGCTGCAGTCACCATCCGCAGTGATTTTGGAGCCCAGAAAAATAAAGTCTGACACTGTTTCCACTGTTTCCCCATCTATTTCCCATGAAGTGATGGGATGGATGCTGTGATCTTCGTTTTCTGAATGTTGAGCCATACTTTTTTTTAAGCCAACTTTTTCACTCTCCTCTTTCACTTTCATCAAGAGGCTTTTTAGGTCCTCTTCACTTTCTGCCATAAGGGTGGTGTCATCTGCATATCTGAGGTTATTGATATTTCTCCCGGCAATCTTGATTCCAGCTTGTGCTTCTTCCAGTCCAGCGTTTCTCATAATGTACTCTGCATATAAATTAAATAAACAGGGTGACAATATACAGCCTTGACGTACTCCTTTTCCTGTTTGGAACCAGTCTGTTGTTCCATGTCCAGTTCTAACTGTTGCTTCCTGACCTGCATACAGGTTTAACAAGAGGCAGGTTGGGTGGTCTGGTATTCCCATCTCTTTCAGAATTTTCCATAGTTTATTGTGATCCACACAGTCAAAGGATTTGGCATAGTCAATAAAGCAGAAATAGATGTTTTTCTGGAACTCTCTTGCTTTTTCCATGATCCAGGGGATGTTAACAATTTGATCTCTGGTTCCTCTGCCTTTTCTAAAACCAGTTGAACATCAGGAAGTTCACGGTTCATGTATTGCTGAAGCCTGGCTTGGAGAATTTTGAGCATTACTTTACTAGCGTGTGAGATGAGTGCAATTGTGTGGTAGTTTGAGCATTCTTTAGCATTGCCTTTCTTTGGGATTGGAATGAAAACTGACTTTTTCCAGTCCTGTGGCCACTGCTGAGTTTTCCAAACTTTCTGGCATATTGAGTACAGCACTTTCACAGCATCATCTTTCAGGATTTGGAATAGCTCAACTGGAATTCCATCACCTCCACTAGCTTTGTTCGTAGTGATGCTTTCTAAGGCCCACTTGACTTCACATTCCAGGATGTCTGTCTCTAGGTCAGTGATCACACCATCTTGATTATCTGGGTCATGAAGATCTTTTTTGTACAGTTCTTCTGTGTATTCTTGCCACCTCTTCTTAATATCTTCTGCTTCTGTTAGGTCCATACCATTTCTGTCCTTTATCGAGCCCATCTTTGCATGAAATGTTGCTTTGGTATCTCTGATTTTCTTGAAGAGATCTCTAGTCTTTCCCATTCTGTTGTTTTCCTCTATTTCTTTGCATTGATCACTGAAGAAGGCTTTCTTATCTCTTCTTGCTATTCTTTGGAACTCTGCATTCAGATGCTTGTATCTTTCCTTTTCTCCTTTGCTTTTTGCTTCTCTTCTTTTCACTGCTATTTGTAAGGCCTCCCCAGACAGCCATTTTGCTTTTTTGCATTTCTTTTCCATGGGGACGGTCTTGATCCCTGTCTCCTGTACAATGTCACGAACCTCATTCCATAGTTCATCAGGCACTCTATCTATCAGATCTAGGCCCTTAAATCTATTTCTCACTTCCACTGTATAATCATAAGGGATTTGATTTAGGTCATACCTGAATGGTCTATTGGTTTTCCCTACTTTCTTCAATTTCAGTCTGAATTTGGCTTTAAGGAGTTCATGGTCTGAGCCATAGTCAGCTCCTAGTCTTGTTTTTGCTGACTGTATAGAGCTTCTCCATCTTTGACTGCAAAGAATATAATCAATCTGATTTCGGTGTTGACCATCTGGTGATGTCCATGTATAGAGTTTTCTCTTGTGTTGTTGGAAGAGGGTGATTTATTGATGACATGAGGTATGGAGCATCTTTTTCACAAGCTTACTTGACATCTGTGTGTCTTCTTTGGTGAGTTATCTGTTAAGGTATTTGGCTTCTTTTTTAATTAGTCAAGTTTGACTTTTTCTTTGTACAGAGAAAATACAATTTATTTTGTCAATAATGAATAGTTAACAAGTACTTTACAAGGTGGTTAAATGGACTTTGACAGGAGTTGGCTGTAAGACTTAGTGTTTTATTTTTTAAAAAGCTAGTTTTATTTGACTTTAAGAAGAAAACAACTATAATTGGACTCATTTTTGTTTCCCATTTTTGGTGCCTTTATTATTATTATTATTTTTGAGTAAGATGTAAAAATGTGTCAAATGCAATTATATATTACAATACAGTAACCACCATAATGTCAGCTAACACTTCTATCAGAGCACATAATTATTATTTCTTTCTTATGGCAAGAACATGTAACATCTAGTCTCTTAACAACTCTGCATACAATAAAGTAGTGTTGACTATAATAACTATGCTGTGCATTATCTTGTAGGTGGAAGTTTGTGTTGCACCTAACAGCATCTCCTCTATTCCACCAACCCCAGGCCTTGATAACCACCCTTCTGCTCTAGGAGTTCATCATTTATAGATTTCACATACTAATGTTATCTTATAGTAATTGTCTTTCTTTCTTAATTAAGTCAGCATAACACCCTCAAAGTTCATCCATGCTTTTCAAATGGGAGGATTTCCTTCTTTTTCATATGTGTGCACATATATATATATATGTGAGTGTGAGAATATTAGTTGCTCAGTTGTGTCTCTTTGCGACCCCATAGAAGGTAGCCCACCAGGCTCCTCTCTGCATGGAATTCTCCAGGCAAGAATACTGGAGTGGTTCGCCATGCACTTCTCCAGAGCATCTTCCCTACCCTGAGATCAAACTTACCTGCATTTCAGGCAGATTCTTTACAATCTGAGCCACACACACACATACATACAGGGGAGCATGAAAGTATCAATATCTTTTAAATATCCTGTTTTCATTTTCATTGCTTATATAACCAGAATTGGGATTGCTGGGTCTTATGTCATTTCTATATGTAATTTTTTTGAGGAATTACCATACTGTTTACCATAGTGACTGAACCAATTTACATGTCCACCACCAGTGCTTAAGATTCTCTCATCTCTAGATCCTTCACAATGTTTGCTGTCTCTTGTCTTCTTAATTGTCGTTCTAACAGATATGGGTGATGACTCATTGTGATTTTTATTTGCATTTCATTGGTAGTGATGCTGAAAGTGTTAAGTGAGAGTGTTAGTTGCTCAGTCCTGGCCAACTCTTTGCATCCCCATGGACTTTAGCCTGCTAAGATATTCCATCCACGGGGTTTTCCAGTCAAGAGTACTGGAGTAGGTTGCCAAACCCTTCTCCAGGGGATCTTCCTGACCCAGGGATCAAACCTGGGTCTCCAGCATTGCAGGCAGATGCTTAACAGTCTGAGCCACCGGGGAAGCCCAATTAGTGATGATGAGCATCTTTTGTTCTTGTGGTGGATAAGTTATATGAGTCCCCCTTTGTATATTTTGGTATTAGCTCCATATTCAATATATGATTTATGGATATTATTTCCTATTTTTTAGCTTGCTTTTTCGTTTTGCTGATGGTTTCTTTTTCTGTACAGAAGTTTCTTTTCTTGTTGTTTGTTTGTTTTTAGTTTGATGTAGTCTTCTTTGTAGGTTTTTGCTTTTGTTGTTTATGCTTTTGATATCTTATTAAAAAAAAAAACTATATTGAACACTAATGTCAGGTATTGTCTTCTCTATGCTGTCTTCTAGAAGTTCTATGATATTAGGACTCACGTTTAAGTCTTTAATTTGCTTCAGGTTAATGTAGATCAGTGGTGTAAGAGAGACATTCAATTTCATTTCTCTTCATATGGTTATCTAATTTTCCTAACATCTTCTGATGAAAAGACTATTCTTTCCCCATTAGGTGTTCTTGACTTCCTTGTAAAATATTTGTTGACCATATAAGCAACAGTTTATGTCTAGGCTTTTGATTCTGCTCCATTGGTTTATGTGTCTAATTTTATGCTGGTGCCATACTTTTTTAAATACTAAAATTTTGTAATATAGTTTGGAATCAGGAAGTGTGGTGTTTTTAGCTTCTTTCTTCTTTAATTGGATTACTTTGGTTATTTGGGCTGTTTTGTAGTAACTTCAAACTTTACGGTTGCTTTTTTTTATTTATGTAAAAAATCCCATTTGAATTTTATTAGGAATTGCACTGAATCTATAAATAGTTTTGGGTAACATGCACACTGTAAAAATATCAATTCTTCTAATAGTGAACATGGGATATCTTTCCATTTATTAGTGTTTCCTTCAATTTTATTTCATTAAAGTCTTATAAGTTTCAGTGTACAAGTCTTTCATTTACTTGGTTAATTTTTTTTCCTAAGTGTTTTATTGTTTTTGATACTATAGTGAGTGGCATTTTTAATTCTGTCTCAGACTTTTTGCTGTTAGTGTATAGAAATACAACTAACTTTTGTATTTTTATTTTATAGATTGCAGCTTTACTAATTTCATTGATTATTTCCAACAGTATTTCAGTTGGGTCTTTAGAATTTACTATATATAAGATGATAGCATCTGTAGATAAAAACAATTTTACTTCATCTTTCCAATTTAGACATATTCTATTTATTTTTTTCTTGACTATTACTCTAGCTGGAGCTTTCAGTTCTACAGTGAAAAGGAGTAGTGTGAGGAAAGTACACTTGTCCTGATCCTGATTTTAGAGGAAGAGCTTTTAACCTTTCACCGCTGAGAATATTAACTGTGGGTTTGTCCGATATGGGCTTTCTTGTGTTGAGGTATGAATTTGAGCAAACTCAGGGAGACCTGGGCACACAGGGAAGTGTGATTTACCAACTGAACAACAACATGTCCCTTTTATGCCCAATTTGATGAGGATCATTATATGCAAGATATGTTTTGGCACATGCTTTCTATGAATTTACCAGGAAGATTACATGACTTTTATCTCTCATTGTCTAATGTGTTATATCACATATATTTATTTGTCTTATGTCGAACCAACTTTACATGCCAGGGATAAATCCTACTTACTCATTCTGTGTAAATCCTTTTAATGTGCACTAGAATTCATTTTGCTAATATTTTGTTGACAATTTATGCATCTATTTTCATCAGGAATAGTGGACAACCGTTTTGTTTTCCTGTATTCTTATCTGACATTGACATCAAGCTAATGCTGACTTCACTAAATCAATCTGGAAGTGTTCTGTTTTTCAATTTGTTGGAAGAATTTGAGAAGGATTGATGTTAAGTCTTCTTTACTAGTTGATACAATTCATCAAGAAAACAATCTTTTCAGAAGATTTTCTATGTGGGAAGTTTTTAATTACTGATTTAAATTACTGATTATCCTTATTTGATATTGAACTGTTCAGATTTTCTATTTATTCATGATTCAGTCCTGGTAGGATGTAAACTTCTAGGAATTTATTCGTGTCTTATGTGAGGCTGCTTAGTTGCTAGGTTTTGTCAGACTCTTTGTGACTCCATGCACTGTAGCCCTTCAGGCTCCTCTGTCGGTAGGATTACCCAGGCAAGACTACTGGAGAGGTTGCCATTTCCTCCTCCAGGGGATTTTCCCCACCCTGGGGAAAATGGGATTGAACTTGCATCCCATGTATTGGCAGGCAGACTCCCATCAACTGTGCCACCAGGGAAAATCCTACTCTTTGTTTAAAAGAATAATAATTGGTTTAAGCATTTTTCCAAGCTTTTCATACTGAGGTTTTTGAGACTTAAAGAATCAATTAAAATTTTCTGAAAATGTCTAGTTTTATTTCTTAATAATCTGCTCTCTCCCAAGAGTGCAAAATTTAAGATATTAGGTGTCTAACAACATATTTTCCACATAGGTTATAGTAGTCTACTGAGAGCACAGGTATTAAAGGGCACACTGGTCAAGCCAGTGAATTTAATTATCAGAGAAGGACCTACCTTATGTTGATGACTTCAGTTCAGTCAGTCACACAGTCCTTTCTGATTCTTTGTGGCCCCATGGACTGCAGCACGCCAGGCCTCCCTGCCCATCACCAACTCCCAGAGTTTACCCAAACTCATGATCTTTGAGTCGGTGATGCCATCCAACCATCTCATCCTCTGTCGTCCCCTTCTCCTCCTGCCTTCAATCTTTCCCAGGATCAGTGAGTCAGTTCTTCTCATCAGGTGGCCAAAGTATTGGAGTTTCAACTTTAACATCAGTCCTTCCAGTGAACACTCAGGACTGATCTCCTTTAGGATGGACTGGTTAGATCTCCTTGAAGTCCAAGGGACTCTGAAGAGTCGTCTCCAACACCACGGTTCAAAAGCATCAATTCTTTGGCGCTCAACTTTCTTTAGAGTCCAACTCTCACATCCATACATGACTACCGGAAAAACCATAGCTTTGACTACATGGACTTTGTTGGCAAAGTAATGTCTCTGTTTACCTCTTACAAATCTGAATTATTCTTTTGTATAAAATGTGTATTAAGGGTTCCTCCCTGTAGCTCAGATGATAAAGAATCTTCCCGCAATGCGGGAGACCTGGGTTCGATCCCTGGGTCAGGAACACCCCTAAAGAAGCAAATGGCACCCCACTCCAGTATTCTTGTTTGGAGAATTCCGTGGACAGAGGAGCCTGGGAGCTACAGTCCGTGGGACTGCTGAGAGTTGGACACAACTAAGCGACTAACACTTATTTACTTACTTAATATGTATTGATAGCTGCAAATTTCTTAGATGAAGTGATTACAATTTTTACATTATTAAATTACAGTCTTCATACTTTGTTAGTTGAGCTTTAGTTTTAAAAGGATAATAGAAGTTGTTTTTTTCTTTAATTGAAGAAATTAATATACAATATAAGCATCATTTAAAGCAAGATGGCTATAGGTAATTCAAATTGAGAGTTCTTGTTCAATATGAGGTAATTACAGGTGCTAATTATTTGATGTTCTTTTATGTTTCTCTTCCTTCTCATGTCTGATTTAGTACCAATAATTACTTAATGAGACTGGTATATGATTTCATTGTCTAAGACCTTTAAGAATTGTAGGAAACAATGTCTTCAAGGAACTCATGGTGAGGAATTGATAAATTATGAGAAATATTAACTTGAAAATTCATACAAGTGTAAATCTTACAAGTATAAAGCAGATTATTAATTATTTGAGAAACATAGCAGATACTTCCTATGTGAACCTATAAGGCCGATTAGCCAAACTTATTCTGGAATTGGGGGGAAGAATTCCACTGAAGATATAAGAGATGAACAGAGTTTTAAAGGACAGATAGAAATTTGCAAGGGTATAAACATAGGTAACTCCATCTTGGGAACAATATCAAAGGCTTGACTATTTGGAGAATAGTGAGAATTAGAGTAATAATGGCAATAATATCTGAGACACAAGTAGCTGGAAAAGAAACTGTGAGAAGCATGTCAGGTTTTTCTACTGTAGACTAAAATCTTCTAGCAGAATTTTGTTTTGTTTTGCTTATAATCATTGAACTGATATGAACTACTGTCAGTATAGAATCTGCAATAAGGTGGTAAAGGAGGATATTATATAAGCAATTTAAAAGGCAACTGAAGGAGTCCTTACCTAAGAAGAATTGGAATGGTTAGGTATAGTGTTTACACTTAATGTTTAAAATGTTAGAAAATGAGAAAGAAAATCTAAGTTTGACACCAAAAATTGTACTACACAAGTATATTGAAAGGTTATTCAATTAGCAAGTCTAAAGAAATAGGTAGTGTAGAAAATATTTTTGAAATAATAAATTCACATTTGTACTTGCTATGAATGAAATTGTGCATTGTTTTCAGGTCCCCAGGTGGCTATGCTAAAGATCAAATATTATAAGTTTAGCACTTTGAAGACAGGCATACAGTAGAGATATAGATCTAAATTTCATAGACCTAAAGTAATATGGGCTTTTATCTCAATGAGCATACACAATCATGCATACACACCAAAAGTTTCATACCATTCTGGTGATATATGATAATGAATGAAATACATTAATACAACAGATGACCAAAGGAAATATTTTAAGTTAAAATATAATAAAACCTTAGATGGAACTTCAATCAAATGTAGGCTGGAGTTCATCAAGTTGAAAGAGAGCAAACAACAAAAATAAAGGATAAATAAATAGTAAGAGTGGTGCTGAAGAAAATAAAAAAGACAAGCCTTTTAAATATTAGTGGGAAGTTCACAATTGCCAAATACTATTCTGCAATCAAAGGAGGTGAAAATTTAAAATGAGTCACTTTACTGCATAGCAGAAATTAGCGCAACATTGTAAATTAACAATACTTCAATAAAACAAAAAAAAAATAGGGTGTGGGTTATCAATTATAAAATTGTTAGTGATCTTAGTTTGGATAAAGTCTTCTGATGTGGTAAGAGAAGGGAACAAGTTATAATGGATTGAAGCATGAATTTCCATCACAAAAGTTAAAAGATAGTAATTGAAGCTATCATTTTTTTTTCATTTGATACTTGAGTACTGTTGATGTACCACATGGTACTGTTAATGTTACAGATTCATATTGATAGCAGGCATTATAACTCTTGACTAAACTCCCATAGTTGTCTTTGTAGTGAATCTGCACCGTTCATGGTTTCTGTAAAAGTAAATGGAAATACACTGGGAGATCTCATTTTCGTCACAACTAACTAGAAGATCATCCCTGAATCTGAAGCCTGAGTATTCTTCCCGCTACTGAGTGTATTGAGATTTCTCTGTGTTTGGTCAATAAATTGCCTCACTTGTTGCTGCTCAGACTCTTAGTCGTATCTGACTCTTTGTGACCCCATGCATTACAACATGCCAGGCTTCCCTGTCCTTCACCATCTCCCTGAGTTTGCTCAAATGCATGTCTGTTGAGTTGATGATGCCATTCAACCTACTCATCCCCTGTGCCCCTCTTCTCCTCCTGCCTTCAATCTTTTCCAGCAACAGGGGTTTTCCAATGAGTCTCATCAGGTAACCAAAGTATTGGAGCTTCAGCTTCAGCATCAGTCTTTCCAATGAATATTCAGGGTTGATTTCCTTTAATGTTTACTGGCTTTTATCTCCTTGCTGTCCAAGGGACTCTCAAGAGTCTTCTCCAGCACCATTATTCAAAAGTATCAATTCTTCAATGCTCAACCTTCTTTATGTTCCAACTCTCACATCCATACATGACTACTCAAAGAACCAATAATTTTAAGGTATTTTTCTGTATTTTGAAACTGAAGAAAAAACTACACCAAAATACCTTATCTTGAAAGTCCCTATATATTCCCCCAGAAATTCCAAGTTACAATGGTGGGGTATAAGGAAAAACTAATAAACTAATAATTATAGGACTTGTGGCTCCCCTGATGGCTCAGACATTAAAGCCTGAAATGCGAGATACTCAGGTTTGATTCCTGGGTTGGGAAGATCCCCTGGAGAAGAAAATGGCTATCCACTTCAGTATTCTTGCTTGGAGAATTCCATGGACAGAGGAGCCTTATGGGCTACAGTCCATGGGGTTGCAAAAAGTTGGATAGGACAGAGCAACTAGCACACTCAGTACATATTCAACAATAAATGAATACCCGACATAATCAAGCTCCATTTTCATTAATAGTGAACCCCACACTGTCCTGGCCTAAGAAGAGTTGACTCCTATCTCCATCTCTGGCTGAAGAGAAATTAATAGTTCTATTGAGGAAATGACTTGTCTATTGTTGAATTCAATTACCCTGTTTATTTAACCTATATGTTGAGCATATCATGAGAAATGCTGGGCTGGATGAGTTACAAGCTGGAATCAAGATAGGCAGGAGAAACTTCAACAACCTCAGTTATGCAGATGATACCACTCTACTGGCAGAAAGCAAAGAAGAACTAAAGAGCCCCTTGATGAGGATGAAGAAAGAGAGTGAGTGAGCCAGGTTAAATATACATATTAAGAAAACTAAGGCCATGGCATCCGGCCCCATTCCTTCATGGCAAACAAAAGGGAAAAGGTGAAAACAGTGGCAGATTTCCTCTTCTTGGGCTCCAAAATAACTGCAGACGGGGATCGCGGCCATGAAATCGGAGGACGATTGCTTCTTGGCAGGAAACTAACGACAAACCTAGACAGTGTGTTGAAAAGCAGAGACATTGCTCTGCGAACAAAGATCCATATAGTCAAGGCTGTGGTCTCCTCAGTGATCACATACAGCTGTGAGAGCTGGACTGAAATGAAGGCAAAGCATCAAAGAATTGATGGTGTTTGAACTGTGGTGCTGGAGAAGACGCCTGAAAGTCCCTTGGACTGCAGGGAGATCAAACCAGTCAATCTTAAGGGAACTCAATCCTCAATACTCATTGGGAAGTCTGATTCTGAAGCTAAAACTCCAGTGATTTGGTCATTTGATACAAACAGCCAACTCATTAGAAAAGTTCCTGAAGCTGGGAAAGATGGAGGGCAGAAGGAGAAGAGGGCATCAGAGGATGAGATGGCCTGATGGCATCACTGATGCAATGGTCTTGAATTTGGGCAAACTTTGGCAGATGCTGAGGGATAAGGAAACCTGGACTGCTGCAAGTCTATGGGGTCGCAAAGAGTTGGACACGCCTGGGTGACTCAACAACAAGAGTGACAAGGACAGTAGACATTAAGGAAAGCTAATGGTAAACATTTATCAAGAGAAATGAAAGTAATATATTTTAAGTGAATTTACCCTTAAGGAAAACATGTCACATTAATCCTGATAGACTGAAATTATTTAGAAATTCCAAATGAATCTCCACAAGCTTCCATGTACCTCTCTCTTTCTCCTTTAATACAACACTTCATCCTCTAAGAATTAGAATTCACAGCAAACTTCTGAATTTCCATTCAAAATTTCTCTTTACTATTAATACCATAATATGTTTCCATTGAATTACATTGAAAACTCATATGTTTTAGAACCAACGTGGGATAAAATTGATATTTGTTTACTGTGCTCAGAAACATCATCAGTATTCAAAATATTGCTTCTGTGAGTAATCCGCTTGACATTTTTAAAAAGATCTTTTTAAAGTTGGAATTTTTCATTGTTATGAAACATTGCATAAGTCAACAGGAAATGGGCATAAAAAAGTTTAAAAACAATCTTAAAAATAGGTCAATGAAAAAAAGATACCTGAAATTACATGAACTCACTATTTCCATTTGTAGATCTTTTCTTGGATAATCACCAGTTTATTCATCAAAGTTAACATTTTGCCAGCGGTGAGCAAGTTTTCCCCATGATTAGAAGCATCTAAATCAGAATAGCACTCTTTGGCATAGCACTAAATTACATGCCATTTATTTAGCAGTTACTGTGTAATTAGTGTGTCTTAATTTGAGCATTAAAAATGTATTGAGTTCTACATACAGCATTTATAATTACAAGATCAATTTGTGGTTAACTGATTTCACTGCTAAGATTTTGTATCGGGAATATTTATATGCACTTTCAAAATTGCCAACAGAGAATATTGTGTTGGAACTTCAATAAAAGTAAATCATTTGTATTTTACACTGGTTTAATATTAAAATATTCAAATTATAAAACCCATGAAAGAACTAATCAGGTACTAGAAAGAAACAGTTACATAAGCAATCATATATATGTTTATACGTTTGCGTGTGTACATATATACACACACGTAGAAACACACAAGCACCCATATTGTCATTTGAGGTTAAAATGTCTAATCAGGCACATGCACGAGAAAGAAACCAGCATATAAGCAATCGTATATGTGTTCATATGTTTATATGTATACATATACACAGGCTGTCCAAATGTTGGCATATAAGGTTAGAATGTCTATTTAAGAAGAATAAAAGCTTTATTGGAGCTTGATTTGTATTCCTCCAATACCAGGAATTTTGAGCTAATATGACCTATTAAAATGATTATTTTATGAACTCAATAAACAATGTTCTGAAAATGCTCCTACGTTGTACATTTGTACTGGCAGAACATTTAGTTGTAAAGTCTGTGTACTTTCCTATGCCACCACAACTTCACCATGACACAAGCTTGACTTTCTCCCATAACCAAGCATAACATGATTGACTTGGTAGACTTTGTCATAATATAGACATGTTTATTCTCTGACTAAATTTGATAAACCGATTTTTCAAGGGAAAAAACCATTTCAAAAGGCTATTATGTGGACTTGCAGAACTTCAGAGAACTGTTTAAGAGAATAAATTTGGAGCACAGCAAAATCTACTACAAGAAAGCATAATTAGATAGGTAGCTTGGGGTGCAAAATTTTGCATGAATGACCCCATTAATTTTTTCCTTTAAGTGATAATAATAATAATAGTGATAATAATAAATTCCAAAGACTTATCTTAAAAATGAGGCTTTGGTAAAGTTGGCATAAACTGTGTGTGAGATTTTAAATGAAACAGTGGGTTAACATTTTAGGCATTAATGAAGAAAGGCTATGAGAACAGAAAACAAAAATTGGAAAGGAAAAATAAAGATTTAACTGGAGAGCTTAACAATGAAATATAAACAATTGATATATCTATGGAAACATAAAATATTTAACGTTTACCACTGGAGTTATTTTTTTGGAAATTAAATAACATAGAAATTGAAATATCATATAAAATTAATATATAACTTTAATATTTAGTATAATTTATATACTTTATATTAATATACTAGTATAGTTAATATGTACACTAATAAAATTTGAAAGTGAGTGGGAAATCTGCAGAAGATGTTGAAATATAGATTTCCCACAGCTAGTGGCATATGTTTAAGGTGTGGGCCCGGTGCTTTATCTGCAGAGCAGTCCTTCACTAAGTTTCACTCACCTTTTCTGGGAAACGCTATTATTTGGTCTTCTATCCTAAGAAGCATTTATTTGAAATGAAATGATATTTTCTTTCTGGAATTGTTCTAAGAGGGACACCTATCACAATCTGGGCTAATCCTTTTTCCCAGCTTTAAAAGTTTTTTTAAAAATGGAGTGGAGAAGAAGAATAAATGAGATACACAGGGAGAAGGAAGAGGGGACAGCAGAGAGAAGGAGGAGAGGAGAGCAGAAACAAGAGGGAAGACAGGATGGAAGAAGAGAGAGAGGGACAGAAAGATACGGGGAGAGGTGGGCTGAAAAAGAGAAATCTATCTTTAGTGCCAACAGTACAATATAGTACTCCTCAGTGACTCACTTGCCAGCTCCACTAACTAGTAGGGGATACTTTCTACAGCAAGAGTGAAGAAGCAGCAGAAATGCATAGACTAAAAAAGAAGAAGAAATACTGTCTTGATGAAATTTTAATACCTGGTTTCCAGTAGATTCCAATAGGATTTATATCTGCCTTAGCTTCTTTGAGAGCACTACAATCTTTTCTACTCAAGATAATTGAATGGGCTTCTGTTACTTGCACTGCAGAGAGTCCTCATTTTGTGAGATATAGATGAGGAAAGAGTGATAATTATAGAAAATGTTTTAAAAATAAAGTAATTTAGATTTAAGCTTATAAATAGTTATGGCTTATATATATTCATATAAATATTTCATATTAAGAAAGATTTTATCTATAGAAGAAAACTGTAGGTTGAGGCAACAGGCTGGAGAGGACAAGAATGTATTAAATTCAAAGATGTTTAGAATTTATGGTTGTTCATCCATCTAACTATCCTTTACTACAGAGAACTCCTATAAGTAGAATCACTGTTGCAAATTATGATCTGTCAAGAATTGGATTAGTGAGATTCAGCATTTTTTCAATCCATTTTCTCATGACATCCCATCCACTTCCGATTTCAATCTGTAAGTGCTATCTATATTTGTTTTATATTAATGGTCTGGCACAATTTCATGTTGCAATAAAATTCTTTATTGATAACTTCTCTGAAAGAGCTTTTGGATAAGAATGTTATTTTGATTAATAAAGAGCCAAGGTCTCTGTTAAATGCCCCTATTAATAATACACTGGAGGTGCTCTAAAGGTGAATGCCGGTATCTCTTCAGTCAACACTTTATCTTACAACTAACTATGCCTAAACACACACACATACACATGTCAGCTGAGCACAAAGATAGACAGTAGTGGAATATCTGTCCTTAGTCACTGAAAAAACAATGAAAAAATACAGATGCAGTTTTTAAGGAATGTACAATTTTTTTATGATGGGAAAATCAGTAAATCACTGACTAGCAATTTTTAGAATTTATCAGAAAAGCAATCAGAATGGCTCTTTTATTTTTGCTACATTTTTTAGCTTGATTGAATAGGTATAAAAAAATGACACCTACTTTAATCTTTGTGCTTTAAGAGTTGAGGAGTGAAATGCTATTACTTCCATTATTTCTGTAAGGTAGAAGGAAAGAGCAGCAATCTACTCTCACCTTAATTATTCCTCTTTTCTTTCAATATCCACAGTTCTTATTTAGGTTGAATTTATAAAAGGCTGCAGAGAATTAGTTGGTCATTAAATTAATCTAAGTAATCTAAGTAATTCTTAAACAGTGAATGTATATTGATTATCTCTATTGCCTAGTTTCCTGGGTTCAATAAAAATAATCCATCTTTATTAGAAATATGTTTTAAAGTGAAGTTTATACTCTACCATTTGGAGAAGGAAATGACTATCCACTCCAATATTCTTGCCTGAAAAATCCTATGGCAGAGGAGCCTACCAGGTTCCAGTCCATGGGGTTACAAAAAGTCGGACACGACTGACCAACTGAACACACATTATTATTTGTAAATAATTCAAAAGTATTTGCAAATGGGAATTTTCCCCAGAAAAGTAAGAATAGATTTTTTTCTTCTAACTACATAAGTGCAATTCGACTTATTAGGGTAGAAAATGAATACAAAGACAACTGACAAAACAACAGCAACAATTATGGCGTAGGGCAAAGATGGAGATTCCGTAGACTGTCTAGAAATCAATAAAATCCATACTTAAAATAACATTTCAACTTCAATTAATTGAAGACTAAAATAGATTATAATAAGTAACATTGAGAGCTCAGAAAGATATTTTATTTTCTCTTTTAGAGCTATTTGACTCTCTCTATATATATACACATATGTATATATATACACACACACAGACACACATATTTAATGAGTATTTTTCTATTAATTTACTTTTTATTCAAGTATAGTTGACTTAGAAGGTTGTGCCAATCTCTGCTGTACAGCAAAGTGACTTAGTTATGCACATATATACATTCTTCTTTATGTTCTTTTCCATTATGGTTTATCTCAAGATATTAAATATCATTCCCTGTGATATACATTAGAACCTTGTTTATCCATCATTTCCCAGTTTCTGGTCCATCCCGCCTCCCTCCCCCTTGGCAACCACAAGTCTGTTCTCTATGTGTGTGAGTCTATCTCTGTTTTACGGAAAATTTCATTTGTGCTATATTTTAGATTTCACATACAAGTGGTATATGCATTTCTCTTTCTGATTTAACTTCACTTGGTATGATAATCTCTAGTTGCATCCATGTTGCTGCAAATGGCATTGTTTTGTTCTTTCATATTGCTAAGTAATATTCCATTGTGTATATGTATGTCTTCTTTATCCATTCATCTGTTGATGGACGTTTAGTCTGTTTCCATGTTTTGCCTATTGTGAATATTGCTGCTATGAACATAGGCACAATGTACCTTTTTGAGTTACAGTTTTGCCTGGTATATTACCAGGAGTGGGGTTGCTGGGTTATATGCTAATCCTATTTTTAGTTTTCTGAGTAATCTCCATACTGTTTTCCATAGTGGCTGTACCAACTTACATTCCCACCAGCAGCATAGCATGCTTTTGTTTTTGTTTTCTTGACACCCTCTCCGGCATTTGTTGTTTGTAGACTTTTTAATGATGGCCATTCTGATCAACATGAGGTGGTATCTCATTGTAGTTTTGACTTACATTTTTGATGAGTATTTTTTTTATTGCATTTGTACTTTTTATTAAGGAATTCTGCTGGAAATGTATCTTATGTAAGTAACTTCATATACTCAAATATTTAAACACTACAATATTTAAATTATTTAAAAATCATATAACTGATAGCATACTTTTTACAAATTAATGATTCTAAGAATAATGCACTAATCATTGTAATGTGTTCAGTGAAAAATAAAATCCACTTTCAAAACCATATGCTCCCATGTCTCTGAGGTATAGAGCTATACAATACCACATACACACTCACACACACATACATGTTGGGAAAAAAAAATAAACATATGTGTAGTATTCTGAGAAGTTCTATAAATTTCAACAGATTTCTAAAGGTAATTATAATCTCCCAAACTACAAAAGAACATTATATGATCATCAGGATGGTCATGCAGTTTAGAGGATACTCGTAATTTTAAATTTCTTTTTACTGGCTTTTATCCAGTTACTTTTATAATTTTTAAAATTAAGAATTTTTTTTTAATCTCAGTTTTATTTATTTATTTTACTTTACAATATTTATTGGTTTTGCCATACATTGACATGAATCCGCCAAGGGTGTACGTGTGTTCCCCATCCTGAACCTCCCTCCCACCTCCCTCCCCATCCCATCCCTCTGGGTCATTCCAGTGCACCAGCCCCAAGCACCCTGTAAAATATTCTTAATCTTAATTAATTAACATTAAGAATATTTTACTAAATTATTAAAATATGTCTACAAAAACAATCCATACTTACTGGTACCAAATAGCACTAAAGATAAATTTTAAACCAATGCTAGAGCCATGGAAGAAAAGCTATGACAAATCTAGACAGCATATTAAAAAGCAAAGACATTGCATTGCTGACAAAACTCTGTCTAGTCAAGGCTATGGTTTTCCCAGTACTCATGCATAGATTGAGAGCTGGACTTTAAAGAAAGCTGAGCGCCGAAGAATTGATGCTTTTGAACTGTGGTGTTGGAAAAGATTCTTGAGAGTCCCTTGGACTGGAAGGATATCAAGCCAGTCAATCCTAAAGAAAATAAACCCTGATTATTCATTGGAAGCACTGATGCTGAGGCTGAAACTCAAATACTTAGGCCACCTGATGTGAAGAACTGACTCACTGGGAAAGACCCTGATGCTGGGAAAGATGGAAGGCAGGAGGAGAAGGGGACGACAGAGGATGAGATGGTTGGATGGCATCACGGACCCCATGGCCATGAGTTTGAGGAAACTGCAGGAGACGGGGAAGGACAGGGAAGCCTGGCAGTCCACAGGTTCGCAAAAAACCAAACATGACTGAGCAACTGAACAACAACAGAACCTGTTGTAAATGTTCCTTAATTGCACAGTCTTTTTTTTTTTTTTTTGTATTCATAAGTAACTTTTCTGAAATGCATTAAAAACATACTAAGACACATTTACTGATACATTTTCTTGGAAGTACCCCAGATTGTGTTTTGATAATGATTAACTCAAGTTAATAGTACATGATAGATTGTACAATTTGTTTTAGTCTAGTTCCCCTGAGGAGCAAACACTGATGCATGATTAAATACCATTAGAATTTCATTAAAGTAAATGTCTATGTGAAAGAAAATAAAAAGGGAGTTCGACAAGCTGAGAGGGCAATGAAAATCTCATCCTAAGTGCCAGAGAAGAAGAGAAAATTTGCTGGAAACATCCTAGACTTTTGTGAAGTCTAAGATATTTTGATAAACACTCTGGAAGTCTTCAAGCCAGTGTTGGTCACTAGAGAAATTTGCTTGTAACTGAATCAGTTCTTCCCTACTATTTCTACTGCACTGAGTCTTCACTGGGAGAGACTGTGGAACATGTGTGCTTGCAAAACTGTGGTGATGGATTTCAAAGTGCAGTAACTGGGACACCCACTAATTGTATTATAAAAGCTACCACGATTAATGTATCTTATAACTTCCTCTAAAATTATTAATATAACTCATTATAGATTTATTACCAATACTTTTTCTGTTTATTTTACTTAATTGTTCATTTCTGCATATTTATGCATGTGGTGTATATCTATTTTTGTTGTTTATTCACTAAGTCATGTCTGACACTTTTGCTACCCGATTGACTGTAGCCCACCAGGATCCTATGTCCATGGGATTTCCCAGGCAAGAATGTTGCCATTTCCTTCTCCAGGGGATCTTCCTGACCCAGGGATCTAACTTGCTTCTCCTGCATTGGTAGGTGAATCATTCACCACCAACTCACCAGAAAAGCCTGATATCTACATACTGTTGTTACTGTTTAGTCACTTAGTCATGTCAATTCTTTTGTGACACCATGGACTGTAGCCCACCAGACTCCTCAGTCCATAGGATTTCCCAGGGAAGAATGCTAGAGTGGGTTGCCATTTCCTTCTATTGAATCCACATCTCTTGCATTGGCAGGTGGATTCTTTACTACTGAGGCACCAGGGAAGCCCATATATCTATAGATACACACATATAAATAAATGCATGCATGATATGCATGAAGAAATACATAGAAGCAATTATATACATGAAGATGAGTGCATTGATATTTAAATATATACATTATATATATATATGTATATATTACACACACACACATATATACATACAACATTTACTTAAGCTCTGCCTAAAATCTTAAAAGTGCAGTGTATCATTATCTATGGCTAATTACAGGTTTCAGAATATAAAAGCTTCTTATATACCAGGAAAAATTAAAAACAGAATGGTTATTACTGCACATATTTTAGCAATTCAGTTTCTGTTGAAAAAAAATACTGAGTATAAAGATTAATTATATAAGAAATAGAAAGGAGAGGGGGCCAAGATGATAGCTTAGGAAAGCCCTGAAATTACCTCCTACCATGGAAACAGTAAAATTAAAACTACTTATAGTGTAGTAATCTATGAGAATGACCTGAAGACTAACAGAAAATAATTCTACAAATAAGCTCAATGTAAAAAAGGAACCAGAAGAAGAATAAGAGGGGAAAAGACATGATCTAGTCAGGACCCATTCCCTTGGGTCAGTGACTCTCAAACTGGAAGAATACCACAATCATAGAGGACCCCAACAAAGAATGAGGGTGCCCAAGCCCCACATCCAGCTTTCCAACCTGGGTACATCCTGCACTAGAAGAGAAGTCCTATAACATCTGGGTTTGAAAACCAGTGGGGTTTATGTTTGGGAGAACCATAAGAAGGCTATAGGAAACAGAAGGGTGCACACAAGTCTCAAATACTTCCAGCACAGAGGAAATAACTTGAAAGAAATCTGGGTAAGATCAACTTAATGATACTGAAGAGTCTCCCACAGAAGTAAAAGGCAACTGAAAATCTCCCTGGTCATGGTGATACAAAGTGAAGTCACTCAGTCCTTGTGACCCCATGGACTGTAGCCTACCAGGCTCCTCCATCCATGGGATTTTCCAGGCAAGAGTACTGGAGTGGTTGCCATTTCCTTCTCCAGTGATGCAGGCAGAAATCAATTTGGAAGGTTGTTCTACTGTGATAACACTAACACAGAGAAGAAGCATTTGGAAATCCTTTTTCTAGCCTATTAGCCTGTTTCCAACTGGACTGATAACAGACACAATTGCCATGAAACTGCAGATGGCTGAAGAGGGTCCCAGTCCTCCCCTCAAGTGGGTGGACACCAGCCTTGAGCCCTGCCAGTCCCTGCAGACAGTGTGTGAAAGTATGGCCCTGTCCTCCAGTGGGTGCACACCAGCCCCAAGCCCCCATGGGCTGTGCAGAGAGCCATATGCACCTGTGCTGCATAGTCAACTGCATGGGGGATAACCCCTACCTCCAGTGGGCACACAGCCACCCCACAAAGGACAGCCTTGTAATAAGCCGGATAGGAGCTCAGACCTGCCTACAGCACTCCCACAATAATTAGCCCTTTCACAACAGAAGGGTTGCACAGAACTTGCATATCGGGGATACCTAGGGAATATAGTTCTAGGAAACAGAAGGTATGCTACTGAGCCCTACAGGATGTCTCCTATATTGGGCCATTTCTCTAAGATCAAGAAATATAACCAATTGACCCAACACATAGAAATAAGCACAGAAGCTTGTGCTAATTTACCTTACAACCAGCAATGTATGAATGCCCCTCTGAAGGCATTTTTTTTAATATAAATTTATTTATTTTAATTGGAAGCTAATTACTTTACAATATTGTAGTGGTTTTGCCATACATTGACATGAATCCGCCATGGGTGTACATGTGTTCCCCATCCTGAACTGCCTGCCCACCTCCAAAAGTAACTTGGCAGTACCAATAAAGAGCTTTATAATGTAAGAAGAAGAAAGAAAAAGAATAATACAAAAGAAATGTATATGGTTGCCAAACTTAAAAAAATAAATAAACACAGAACACTAGGTGAAATGTGAAAACAGTGGAATGTGTTCCAAACTAAGAAGCAAGACACAATTTCAGATGAGAAACCAAATGAAGTGGAGATAAGCAATCTACCTGACAAAGAGTTCAAGGCAATGATCACAAAGATATTAATTGAACTTGAGAGAAGAGTGAATGAATATTATGAGAATTTCAGCAAAGAGAAAGCTTGAAGTAGAATCAAACAGAGCTGAAAAATAAAATAACTATTACAAAAATACACTCAAAAGAATTCATAATAGGTTAGATCACACAGAGAAACAAATCAGCAACGCAGAAGACAAGAGTATTTGAAAGTACCCAAGCTGAACAGAAAAAAAAAAAAAAAAATAGTAGTTTTTAAAAGTAAGAATAATTTAAGTTTCATCTGGGAAATTAATGGAACTAAAATTCACATTATAGGAGTTCCACAAGGAAAAAAAAGAGAAAAAGTGATGGCAAAATTATTTGAACAAATAATTGAAAGCTTCTCTAACCTGCTAAAAGAAACAGACATCCATATCCAGAAAGCTGAAAGAGTCCCCAAAAGATGAACCAGAAAAAATCCTCACCAAGAAAAATTGTAATTAAAATAGAAAAATTAAAGATAAAGAATTTAAATGTAGCAAAGGGAAATTAATTAGTTACATGCAAGAAAAATTTCATTGACTTTTCATTGAAAACTTAGTGAGTCAAAAGAGAGTGGCATAATCCATTCTATATGATGAAAAGAAAATCTTACTACCAAGAATGCACTACCTCAGAAGGTTATAATTCAGATATGAAAGAAGCATAAAGAGTTTTACAGATAAAGCTGAAAGAGTTCATCACCAGTAAACCAACTTTACAAGAAATGATAAAGGATCTTTTCTAGGAAGAAAAGAAAAAAATATGACTTCAGTTCAGTTCAGTCACTCAGTCATGTCCGACTCTTTGCGACCCCATGAATCGCAGCACGCCACGCCTCCCTGTCCATCACCAACTCCCAGAGTCCACCCAAACACATGTCCATTGAGTTGGTGTTGCCATCCAACCATCTCATCCTCTGTCGATCCCTTCTCCTCCCGCCTTCAGTCTTTCCCAGCATCAGGGTCTTTTCAAATGAGTCAGCTCTTCACATCAGGTGGCCAAAGTATTGGAGTTTCAGCTTCAACATCAGTTCTTTCAAAGAACCCACCCAGGACTGACCTCCTTTAGGATTGACTGGCTGGATCTCCTTGCAGTCCAAGGGACTCTCAAGAGTCTTCTCCAGCACGGGCTGCATCGCTTAGAGTAAGAATCTGGCCTGAATACCCTGAGCACTATCTGAGCGAAATAATTTGGGCTAGCAAACCAGACTGTGGGATATCTACCACGCGAAAAGCCAGCCCTAACCTAAGACCGCCAGGCCCACGCACCGAACAAAGGACTGAACAGAGATAGCCGGCTGCAGACCTTCCCCCTCCGGTGACAGGCAGCCAGAGCCGGAAGGGGGCAATCGCAGCCCCAGAGAGACATTATCTATAAAACTGTAAGCAGGCTTCTTTGCTAACTAAAACTTCTTGGGGGTCTGGACGGTTAACATCTGCCTGAGAAGGTGCGCCGGTTTTACACCCAGATAACCGAGTGGTGGGGAGGCGATAAGTCGCAGCATTGGCACTCGCCAAACACCTCATCACTTGAGCTGCTCGGACCTGGGAAGAGCACAAAACTCAGGCCCAACTGAGTCTGCGCCTCTGAGGACTACCCGAGTGCCTGAACCTGAGCGGCTTGGACCTGGGAGGTACATGCAACCCAGGGCCAGCCTCGGATTGTTCCCGGCAGAACAACCTAGAGCCCGAGCAGTGTGGGCAGGGAGGCTACACGCGCCGTGAGCAGGGGCAGACCCAGTGTGGCTGAGGCACTGCGAGCGCACGCCAGTGTTATTTGTTTGCAGCATCCCTCCCTCCCTCCCCACAGCGCGACTGAACAAAGAGAAGAAATACAGCTCCACCCATCAGAACACCGACACAAGCTTCCCTAACCAGGAAACCTTGACAAGCCACCTGTACAAACCCACACACAGTGAGGAAAAGCCACAATAAAGAGAACTCCACAAACTGCCAGAATACAAAAAGGACACCCCAAACTCAGCAATTTAAACAAGATGAAGAGACAGAGGAATAGCCAGCAGATAAAGGAACAGGATAAATGCCCACCAAACCAAACAAAAGAGGAAGAGATAGGGAATCTACCTGATAAAGAATTCCGAATAATGATAGTGAAATTGATCCAAAATCTTGAAATTAAAATGGAATCACAGATAAATAGCTTGGAGACAAGGATTGAGAAGATGCAAGAAAGGTTTAACAAGGACCTAGAAGAAATAAAAAAGAGTCAATATATAATGAATAATGCAATAAATGAAATTAAAAACACTCTGGAGGCAACAAATAGTAGAATAACAGAGGCAGAAGATAGGATTAGTGAATTAGAAGATAGAATGGTAGAAATAAATGAATCAGAGAAAATAAAAGAAAAACGAATTAAAAGAAATGAGGACAATCTCAGAGACCTCCAGGACAATATTAAATGCTACAACATTCGAATCATAGGGGTTCCAGAAGAAGAAGACAAAAAGAAAGACCATGAGAAAATACTTGAGGAGATAATAGTTGAAAACTTCCCTAAACTGGGGAAGGAAATAATCACCCAAGTCCAAGAAACCCAGAGAATCCCAAACAGGATAAACCCAAGGCGAAACACCCCAAGACACATATTAATCAAATTAACAAAGATCAAACACAAAGAACAAATATTAAAAGCAGCAAGGGAAAAACAACAAATAACACACAAGGGAATTCCTATAAGGATAACAGCTGATCTTTAAACAGAAACTCTTCAAGCCAGGAGGGAATGGCAAGACATACTTAAAATGATGAAAGAAAATAACCTACAGCCCAGATTATTGTACCCAGCAAGGATTTCATTCAAGTATGAAGGAGAAATCAAAAGCTTCTCAGACAAGAAAAAGCTGAGAGAATTCTGCACCACCAAACCAGCTCTCCAACAAATACTAAAGGATATTCTCTAGACAGGAAACACAAAAATGGTGTATAAATTCGAACCCCAAACAATAAAGTAAATGGCAACGGGATCATACTTATCAGTAATTACCTTAAACGTAAATGGGTTGAATGCCCCAACCAAAAGACAAAGACTGGCTGAATGGATACAAAAACAAGACCCCTACATATGTTGTCTACAAGAGACCCACCTCAAAACAGGGGACACATACAGACAGAAAGTGAAGGGCTGGAAAAAGATTTTCCATGCAAATAGGGACCAAAAGAAAGCAGGAGTAGCAATACTCATATCAGATAAAATAGACTTTAAAACAAAGGCTGTGAAAAGAGACAAAGAAGGTCACTACATAATGATCAAAGGATCAATCCAAGAAGAAGATATAACAATTATAAATATATATGCACCCAACACGGGAGCACCGCAGTATGTAAGACAAATGCTAGCAAGTATAAAAGGAGAAATTAACAATAACACAATAATAGTGGGAGACTTTAATACCCCACTCACACCTATGGATAGATCAACTAAACAGAAAATTAACAAGGAAACACAAACTTTAAACGATACAATAGACCAGTTAGACCTAATTGATATCTATAGGACATTTCATCCCAAAACAATGAATTTCACCTTTTTCTCAAGCGCACATGGAACCTTCTCCAGGATAGATCACATCCTGGGCCATAAAGCTAGCCTTGGTAAATTCAAAAAAATAGAAATCATTCCAAGCATCTTTTCTGACCACAATGCAGTAAGATTAGATCTCAATTACAGGAGAAAAACTATTAAAAATTCCAACATATGGAGGCTGAACAACACGCTGCTGAATAACCAACAAATCACAGAAGAAATCAAAAAAAAGAAATCAAAATTTGCATAGAAACGAATGAAAATGAAAACACAACAACCCAAAACCTGTGGGACACGGTAAAAGCAGTCCTAAGGGGAAAGTTCATAGCAATACAGGCACACCTCAAGAAACAAGAAAAAAGTCAAATAAATATCCTAACTCTACACCTAAAGCAACTAGAAAAGGAAGAAATGAAGAACCCCAGGGTTAGTAGAAGGAAAGAAATCGTAAAAATTAGAGCAGAAATAAATGCAAAAGAAACAAAAGAGACCATAGCAAAAATCAACAAAACCAAAAGCTGGTTCTTTGAAAGGATAAATAAAATTGACAAACCATTAGCCAGACTCATCAAGAAACAAAGGGAGAAAAATCAAATCAATAAAATTAGAAATGAAAATGGAGAGATCACAACAGACAACACAGAAATACAAAGGATCATAAGAGACTATTATCAACAATTATATGCCAATAAAATGGACAACGTGGAAGAAATGGACAAATTCTTAGAAAAGTACAACTTTCCAAAACTCGACCAGGAAGAAATAGAAAACCTTAACAGACCTATCACAAGCACGGAAATTGAAACTGTAATCAAAAATCTTCCAGCAAACAAAAGCCCAGGTCCAAACGGCTTCACAGCTGAATTCTACCAAAAATTTAGAGAAGAGCTAACACCTATCCTGCTCAAACTCTTCCAGAAAATTGCAGAGGAAGGTAAACTTCCAAACTCATTCTATGAGGCCACCATCACCCTAATACCAAAACCTGACAAAGATCCCACAAAAAAAGAAAACTACAGGCCAATATCACTGATGAACATAGATGCAAAAATCCTAAACAAAATTCTAGCAATCAGAATCCAACAACACATTCAAAAGATCATACACCATGACCAAGTGGGCTTTATCCCAGGGATGCAAGGATTCTTCAATATCCGCAAATCAATCAATGTAATACACCACATTAACAAATTGAAAAACAAAAACCATATGATTATCTCAATAGATGCAGAGAAAGCCTTTGACAAAATTCAACACCCATTTATGATAAAAACTCTCCAGAAAGCAGGAATAGAAGGAACATACCTCAACATAATAAAAGCTATATATGAAAAACCCACAGCAAACATTATCCTCAATGGTGAAAAATTGAAAGCATTTCCTCTAAAGTCAGGAACAAGACAAGGGTGCCCACTTTCACCATTACTATTCAACATAGTTTTGGAAGTTTTGGCCACAGCAATCAGAGCAGAAAAAGAAATAAAAGGACTCCAAATTGGAAAAGAAGAAGTAAAACTCTCACTATTTGCAGATGACATGATCCTCTACATAGAAAACCCTGAAGACTCCACCAGAAAATTACTAGAACTAATTAATGATTATAGTAAAGTTACAGGATATAAAATCAACACACAGAAATCCCTTGCATTCCTATACACTAATAATGAGAAAACAGAAAGAGAAATTAAGGAAACAATTCTATTCACCATTGCAACGGAAAGAATAAAATACTTAGGAATATATCTACCTAAAGAAACTAAAGACCTATATATAGAAAACTATAAAACACTGGTGAAAGAAATCAAAGAGGACACTAATAGATGGAGAAATATACCATGTTCATGGATTGGAAGAATCAATATAGTGAAAATGAGTATACTACCCAAAGCAATTTATAGGTTCAATGCAATCCCTATCAAGCTACCAACAGTATTCTTCACAGAGCTAGAACAAATAATTTCACAATTTGTATGGAAATACAAAAAACCTCGAATAGCCAAAGCGATCTTGAGAAAGAAGAATGGAACTGGAGGAATCAACCTACCTGACTTCAGGCTCTACTACAAAGCCACAGTTATCAAGACAGTATGGTACTGGCACAAAGACAGAAATATAGATCAATGGAACAAAATAGAAAGCCCAGAGATAAATCCACGCACATATGGACACCTTATCTTTGACAAAGGAGGCAAGAATATACAATGGATTAAAGACAATCTCTTTAACAAGTGGTGCTGGGAAATCTGGTCAACCACTTGTAAAAGAATGAAACTAGAACACTTTCTAACACCATATACAAAAATAAACTCAAAATGGATTAAAGATCTCAACGTAAGACCAGAAACTATAAAACTCCTAGAGGAGAACATAGGCAAAACACTCTCTGACATACATCACAGCAGGATCCTCTATGATCCACCTCCCAGAATATTGGAAATAAAAGTAAAAATAAACAAATGGGACCTAATTAAACTTAAAAGCTTCTGCACATCAAAGGAAACTATTAGCAAGGTGAAAAGACAGCCTTCAGAATGGGAGAAAATAATAGCAAATGAAGCAACCAACAAACAACTAATCTCAAAAATATACAAGCAATTCCTACAGCTCAACTCCAGAAAAATAAATGACCCAATCAAAAAATGGGCCAAAGATCTAAATAGACATTTCTCCAAAGAAGACATACAGATGGCTAACAAACACATGAAAAGATGCTCAACATCACTCATTATCAGAGAAATGCAAATCAAAACCACTATGAGGTACCATTTCACACCAGTCAGAATGGCTGCCATCCAAAAGTCTACAAATAATAAATGCTGGAGAGGGTGTGGAGAAAAGGGAACCCTCTTACACTGTTGGTGGGAATGCAAACTAGTACAGCCACTATGGAGAACAGTGTGGAGATTCCTTAAAAAACTGAAAATAGAACTACCTTATGATCCAGCAATCCCACTGCTTGGCATACACACTGAGGAAACCAGAAGGGAAGGAGACACATGTACCCCAATGTTCATCGCAGCACTGTTTATAATAGCCAGGACATGGAAGCAACCTAAATGTCCATCAGCAGATGAATGGATAAGAAAGCAGTGGTACATATACACAATGGAGTATTACTCAGCCATTAAAAAGAATACATTTGAATCAGTTCTAATGAGGGGGATGAAACTGGAGCTTATTATACAGAGTGAAGTAAGCCAGAAGGAAAAACACCAATACAGTATACTAACGCATATATATGGAATTTAGAAAGATGGTAACGATAACCCTGTATACGAGACAGCAAAAGAGACACTGATGTATAGAACAGTCTTATGGACTCTGTGGGAGAGGGAGAGGGAGGGAAGATTTGGGAGAATGGCATTGAAACATGTGAAACGTCATGTATGAAACGAGATGCCAGTCCAGGTTCAATGCACGATGCTGGATGCTTGGGGCTGGTGCACTGGGACGACCCAGAGGGATGGTGTGGGGAGGGAGGAGGGAGGAGGGTTCAGGATGGGGAACACATGTATACTAATAAAAAAAAAAAAAAAAAAGAGTCTTCTCCAACATCACAGTTCAAAAGCATCAATTCTTTGGCGCTCAGCCTTCTTCACAGTCCAACTCTCACATCCATACATGACCACAGGAAAAACCGTAGCCTTGACTAGACGAACCTTTGTTGGCAAAGTAATGTCTCTGCTTTTGAATATGCTATCTAGGTTGGTCATAACTTTCCTTCCAAGGAGTAAGCGTCTTTTAATTTCATGGCTGCAATCACCATCTGCAGTGATTTTGGAGCTCAGAAAATAAAATCAGCCACTGTTCCCCATCTATTTGCCATGAAGTAATGGGACTGGATGCCATGATCTTAGTTTTCTGAATGTTGAGCTTTAAGCCAACTTTTTCACTCTCCTCTCTCACTTTTATCAAGAGGCTCTTTAGTTCTTCTTCACTTCCTGCCATCTGTGTCATCTGCATATCTGAGGTTATTGGTATTTCTCTCAGCAATCTTGATTTCAGCTTGTGTTTCTCCAGCCCAGCGTTTCTCATGATGTACTCTGTAGATAAGTTAAATAAGCAGGGTGACAATATCCAGCCTTGATGTACTCCTTTTCCTATTTGGAACCAATCTGTTGTTCCATGTCTAGTATCACTAGTGATATAATATGACTAGTGATATGAAAATTATGAATGGAAAAATCTCATTGGTAGGATTAAAAGAACAAAAGTAGTAAAATCATATATATCCCCAATACTTAAGAGACACAAAACAAAAAAGTAAAAGACAATGTCAGATATATCAAATGTGGGGGCAAGCAAAATAAAGTGTTGTTAAAACACATTCAAGCCTAAAATAATCACACATATATAAATTATTATATATAAATCTTATGTTAAGCACAAACCAAAAATCTAAAATATAATACATACTCCAAACATAATACTAAAAATATTTATCAGTTCACAAGGGAGAGAGCAAAAGAAGAGGAAAGAAAGAGAAAAGAACTGCAAAAACAAACTGAAAACAAGTAATGAAGTGTCAATGAATATACATCTATCAAAAATTCCTATTTATGTAAATGGACTAAATGATTCAGTCAAAAGACATAGAGTGACTAGTGGGACACAAAAACAGGTGAAGAGAAGTGAAGTGGAGAAGAGGATATTCCATACAAATGGAAATGGAAAGAAAGCAATACTTATATAAGACAAAATAGACCTTAACAAAATCTGCTACAAGAGACAAAGAAGGACATTACATAATGGTGGATGAGTCAATCCAACAAGAATTTAAATATATGTAACTTATAAATATGTAAATTACCATATGAATATGTAAAGAAAATATTAACACAAATATAGGTAGTATGAGGCAATTAACAATAGTTAGGGACTTGAAGCCATGGCAAACCTAGATAGCATATTAAAAAACAGAGACATCACTTTGCTGACAAAGGCCCATATAATCAAAACTATGGTTTTTCCAGTAGACATGTACAATATGAGAACTGGATGCTTAAGAAGACTGAACACCCAAGAATTGATGCTTTCAAATTGTGGTGCTGGGGAAGACTCTTGAGAGTCCTAGGACATCAAGGAGGTCAAAGAAGTCAATGAGAAATGAAATCAACCCTGAACATTCATTGGAAGGACTGACGCTGAAGCTGAAGCTCCAGTACTTTGGTCACCTGATGCGAAGAGCCTATTAAATGGGAAAGACTGTGATGCTGGGAAAGATCGAGGGCAGGAAGAGAGCTGAACGACGGAGGATGAGATGTTTGGATGGCATCACCGACTCAACGGATGTGTGTTTGAGCAAGCTCCAGGAGACAGTGAAGGACAGGCTAGCCTGGCGTGCTATAGTCCATGGGGTTGCAAAGAGTCAGACACAATTTAGTGACTGAACAACAGCAAAGAGGTTGTAATCTCACATTTACACCAATGTCAGATCATCTAAAAAGAAAATTAATATAGAAACATAGTCACACGTGAGACCAGATACACTTAACAGATACAGAACTTTCTATCCAATAAAATAGAAAAAAAGAGATTACATGTTCTTTCAAGTGAACATGGAGCATTCTTCATAATAAATAATTATGTTAGGCCAAAAACCAAGTCTTAATATATTTAAGGTTGCAATCACATTAAGCATCTTTTCCAATTATGATGCTGTGAGACCTGAAGTCAGCTACTAGAAATAAATCTACAAACAAACAAACAAACAAACAAAAATGCATTGTCTAAACAACAAAACAATCAATGGATCATTGGAAAAAAATCAAAGAGGAAATTTAAAAGCATGGAGATAAGTGAAAATGGAAAAAAATTCAGAATCTGTTGGATATAACAAAAGCAGTTCTAAGAGGGACATTATAGCCATTCAAGTCTATCTCAGGAAAAAGAAAAGTCTAAAACAACCTAAATTTACATTTAAAAGGACTAGAAAAAGAAGAAATAGATCCCAAAATTAGTAGATGGAAAAGAATAAGGATTAGAGTACAAAAAAATTAATATAGACACAAAATAGAAAATCAATGAAACTAGTTTATAGTTTGAAAAAATAAACGGGTGATAAACCTTTAGTCAGAGTCATGAGAGAGCCCAAGTTACTGAAGTCAGAAAGAGAAGTCATAACCAACACTGCAGAAAAACAAAGGATCATGATAGATTCTACAAACAACTATATTATATGCTAACAAAATGGAAACCCCCCCCCCCAAAAATGGATAAATTTCTGGAAAGACACAATCTCCTAGGGCTGAATTGGGGGGGAAAAATAGGAAACACGAACAGACTAATTATCAATAAGTAAACTGAATCAGTGATAAAACAAACTCCAAAAAATCCAAAAGTCCAGGACTTTCAGATAGCTTCACAGTGAATTCCACAAAACATTGAAAGAGGCGTGAGACCCTATCCTTCTCACTATCCCAAATTCTCTCACTATGTAGAGACCAGAAGTAAACCCATGCTTGTATAGTCAACCAATCTATGACAAAGGAGGCATGACTATTCGATGGAGAAGAGATGGCATCTTCAGTAAATGGTGTTGGGAAAACGGGGCAGCTACTTGTGAAAGAGACAAATGGACTATTTTTCCACACCATATACAAAAAAACTCAAAATGGATTAAAAACTCAAACATGACACCTGAAATCATAGAAATCTGAGAAGAAAACTTGCACAGTAAGCTGTTTTTACATTAGTCTTAGCAACATTTTTGGGTCTGTTTCTTCAGGCAAGGGCTATAAAACATAAACAAATGGGACCACATCAAACTAAACAGGATGGGGAACACGTGTGCCCCCGTGGCGGGTTCATGTTGATGTGTGGCCAAACCAATACAATATTGTAATTAGCCTCCAATTAAAATAAATAAATTTAAATTAAAAACAAAACTTTTGTGCATCAAAGGAAAATGTTAACAAAACGAAAAGGCAGCCTACTGAATGGGAGAAGATATTTGCAAGCAGTCTCTCTGGTAAGTGGTTAATATCCAGAATATACAAAGAATTTGCACAACTCAACATAAAAAACAATCTGTTTAAAAATGGGTGATGGGCCTCAAAAGACATTTTTCTTAAGATATACAGATGGACAACAGAAGCATTAAAATATTCAATATCAGTAATCATCAGGGAAAAGTAAATCGAAAGCACGATGAGATGCTATCTCACACCTGTTGAATGGCTATCGTCATCAAGAAAACAAATATCAAGGTTGGCCAACTTGAGGAGAAAATGTGGGATTGTAAATTGGTGCAGCCCATTTGTAAAATGGTGTAGATGTGCTTCTGGAAATTAAAAATAGATCAGGCCATTTCATATGTGCATGTTTATGCAAAAAAAAAAGGGAAACATTTATTTGAAAAGAAAATGCACATTAGTGTTTAATGCAGCGTTGTTTAGTATGGCCAAGATGTGGAGTCAACCTAAGTATCTATTGACAGTTGAATGAATATGGATGATGTGGAATGTATATATATATTTATTCAGCAGAATATCCCTCTGCTGTAGGATATCCCTCTGCTGTAAAAAATGAAACCCTGCCATTTGCAACAATGTGCATGGCTCTAACGAGTATCATGCTAAGTGAAATAAGTAAAACGGAGAAATAAAAATGCTGTGTAATCTCACGTATATGTGGAATCTGAAAGGCAAAACAAAAGGAAGCAAAAGAAAAACAGGTTTGTCATTAAAGAGAACAGAGTGTGACTGCCAGAGAAGAGGAGGGTGAGGGAGCAAAACAGGTTAAGGGTATTAAGAGGTATAAACCACCAGTTAGAAAATAAGTAATCCACAGCGTTGGAATACAGCATAAGGAATATGGTCAGTAATACTGTACTATGTATGGGAACGGATGGTTCCTAGCTTTATCACAGTGATCATTTCATAATGCATGTAAATGTCAAATGAACACAAAATACTCATAAAAGTAAAATAATATTGTATATCAATTGTAGCTTAATTTTTAAAACAAAATAGAAAAATATGCCCACATTAGCATATGGAATAGTATTAATAGATTTCAAAGAGAAGTCTTAAATTACTAAGAAAATTTATTGCCATATAAGTCCATGATTACAAGTTTCTCTTTATTATTCCTGTAGTTTTGGTCTTTCTTGTGAAGAAATTTATCCATTGCCATTAACTATATAAATTTATTAGTGCTGTATTTTAAATCTCCAATTTAACAATTTTATCTTTGGTCTGTGTATTTCATCAGCCTTGTCAAAATGACTCAAAATCTTGAGCAATCTTTGACAACATTTATTTCTTTTTAATCTTGGCTGTTTTTGTTTTCTATCTTATTGCTTTCCATCCTAATATCCTCTTTTATTTCTTTGATTTTATTCTGTTGTTTTTCCAGTTTCCTTAGGTTTTTTAATTCTTTTTTTCTTGTGTTCTGATATATTGGAGGTGTGTCTTCTAAGTATTAAGATGTTCAATTTTTTTTTTTTATCATCACTGTGTGTTTGCATGTTCAGAGCCTAGAGTTATAAAAATATGTCTAGTTGAATATTTACTTTAGTCTTTTTAGTGGATATAATATAGAATATGGACCATTGCCAGCTTTTAGGTGCCTCTTACTGACCTGTCTCAACTCATAAGCAGCAATTTAGAGAAAGTGTATGACTTTTATGGTAACTGGAACTAGACAGTTTTCATCATCCTTGATGCAATTAAGAGGTCAATCTGTTCAGAGTAGATACCAGGAATAATTAAAATCAATAAGGAGAGCATTTAAAAAATTTTTCTTTTTATTTTTAGCATGCTCAGCATATGCAAAACAATGTGTTCAAACTATTCCATATTTTCAGTGTTCAGATATGTTTTATTACAGAAGTCATGAAAATGGGAAAGCTCCCCAAGCTAGAATAAAGAAATATTCAGTTAATGAATTTGAAGTGTTCGTATTTGGATATGTATCTATATTGCACAGTCATAAATCTGAAATCTATTTCTATTTTGTAATCTGACATTTTTATTTAGGTGGTAAATGCAAATGTCTTTAAAATTAAGAGTTTATTGACTCAATTTGTGGGAAAGCTTCTGGCTCAAAAACAATTCAGAAATAATATATTTATCTTAGTTTTTTCTTAAAACTTGTTTCCTGAGCTTCACAAGCTCCTTCTCATCTTGTGCTTCAAGGAGTCAAGGCAACGGCAACATGTGGTTGCCGGGATACGCGGGCAGACCTTGCCTGATGAAGGTATAATGTAACAGCTTGATTTGGCATCAAAACGGAGCAATCTTGGAGGAAAGGTGATTTGGTGAGTGGCAACTAGAATTTGAAAATGCTGATTTTCCCCTAAGTTAACAAAACAAAAATTTTAGAAAGTTGGTAGCAGGCACACATGTGTGTGTGTTATCTGTATACTAAAAGTTGCATAGATATATATTCCTTCTGTGAAAACCACATGAGAAGAAATAATGATTTATTATTAATATTTGTTAAAGAGTTTGTGTTTCTTATATAAAATCAGTAGGTAGTAAAATTGCATCATTTCCAGGATTAGCTTATCATACCTGCTTAGTCTTACAGTTTAAATACTGTGGCAACAATTGACTTTTCATTTATTTTTTATTGAGATAATGTTGGTATTTAATGTTATATGTCTCATGTGTACAGTATTATATTTCTACTTCTGTATATGCGACATTTGTGACAACCACCAAAAATTTAGATTCTATATTTATTTTTCATAGTTAGTAAATATTGCCCTCACAGAATTTCCAGAAAAAGATTAAATAAACTGAGATTACTGAGTTTACCATTTGCTATTCACACATTTCCAAAATAAGCATCATTTAAAAAAATTAGTAAAGAGAGTCTCTGAGTTAATTTTAGCATTGTGACCCTATAACTATGTTCTTTGAAGTGTTCAACAGTTAGAATTTGTTAGGAGATGGAGTTCTGCAGCCCTAAGAGATATTCAGAGTTGCATGATATTTATTTATATAAGGAAAATATTTATAGAAATTTTTATTTATTTTCACAACATTGAAGCTATACATAAAGTGTTATATAACAAGCTATTGATAAAATATCATTTATGTACTTTCTTATTACAATTTGATACATTTTCTCCCATAGAATCCTTAATTTTGTGATTATATTTAGTTATATTTTTAACTTAACTTTTTTATTTTTTATTTTTTAACTTTACAATATTTTATTGGTTTTGCCATATATCAACATGAATCCACCCCAGGTATACACATGTTCCCCATCCAGAACCCTCCTCCCTCCTCCCTCCCTGTACCATCCCTCTGGGCTTATTAACTTTTAATGGAATCAAAGTGGTTAAAGATGATTGATAAAGAGGACTAAAAATGAAGGGGAAAAAAGATTAAACTTCTAGGTGTACTAGGAAATGAAAATTTTAAAAGACCTGTGAAGTGACTTATGAGTCGTTTACTGTTTAAAAATTGCAGAATTTCTGTAAATTAAATTTTCTCACTCCTCCAACCTTACCATGTTTTTAGAAAGGGCAAATATACAGATATAATCATTTCTAAGATAGAAAAACTCTTAAAGGAATATCAAGTTGTAAGAAATTTCTGTGTCAAAATCTTACATAACATATAGAAATTTAATTGAGGATATTAATTTCTGTGCTCTAGATGCTGACACATAGCCATTTAACATCCATGTCATTGACAGATATTTATTTCACCCCTGCAAGATATAACATATAAAAATTTAATTATGGATATTCATTTCCTTCTTTAGCCTTGATGTATACCCATTTAATATCATATCATAGTTACATATTTTTTCATCACTGCAAGCTGTGAAATGTTAAAATTAAACTGCGAATACTCATTGCTTTTTTGTAGTTCCATGCACATAAGAACCAACCACCAAACTGTAGACAGATATTTTGCTCTCAAATACTTGTAATAAAATGATATTTTCAATCATTAGTAAGTGAATTAAGGATTACTGTAACTATAAATTTAGATATGACCAATTATCAAACAATAAATAATATGAAGCTAAAGTCATTTAATACAACTTCAAAAATAAGACTTTTGTTTTTGTAAAAACGAAGGATGTGTGTTAAACATTGTCAAACTAGAAAGAAACAAACTTAAAAATTTGCACAAAATTCCTAACACTTGAAGACAGTCTCTGACAAGATTCATCTATGCTATAGACAGTATCTCTTTACTGTATATAAAGATATACAAAGATAGATAGGCAGGTAGATAGATAAAGTAACAGAAAGAATACCACTTTAGATAGACATGTTTAAAATGCCATTGCATTTAAACACGGAGAAGGCAATGGCACCCCACTCCAGTACTCTTGCCTGGAAAATCCCATGGATGGAGAAGTCTGGTGGGCTGCAGTCCATGGGGTCGCTAAGAGTAGGACACGACTGAGCAACTTCCCTTTCACTTTTCACTTTCATGCATTGGAGAAGGAAATGGCAACCCACTCCAGTGTTCTTGCCTGGAGAATCCCAGGAACGGGGGAGCCTGGTGGGCTGCCGTCTCTGGGGTCGCACAGAGTCGGACACAACTGAGCGACTTAGCAGCAGCAGCAGCATTTAAACAAAGAAAATGAAGCTAAAGTCAAAGTGAAGAAATTAATGAAAATGAATTTCAGATGAAGTTTGTTTTACCACAGAGATACAGTTACTAAAAATTGATTTAAATTTAGAAATATACCCAGAATTGATTAGCTCTACACTGGATCAACAGAGAGGCCTTATCAATACTGATATCTGAGTCTCCCCCTCACAGGTTTTGATTTAGGGTGTGGTTGGATTATCAAGAGCTTTAAATATGATTACAGTGAAAAGTCAGAGTGAGAATCATGGTTTTAAAGCAAGGAACATTATAGTGAAAATTCTAAGTTATGTAAAGTTATACAATGTTAATTTTGTAACGTTAAATATCCTTTAACTATATAAAAGTACACATAGAAAAAAGAGAAGAAATTAGCAGACTCACGATTCTATTATTAGTCTCTCACCTCCCTATTTTTTTTTTTTTTCGTTGTTGTTGTTGTTACTTTAACGTCTAGGAGTGAAATGTGTTTTTTTATAATCAGATAATTCTCACTGTTGTTGAATTGGTTTGATGACCAGGATACCCTCGGCTAGCCCCACCCTTTTTTATTGAATATATTTTACTTACAATAGTGTATTAGCATACTATTGACTGGGGGATTTTTGCAGAAACTAATGTCTGTGGCCAGTGATGTAAATGAATATTGAAACACTCCAGTTAATAACATTCAGGTAACAAAAGACTTATTAATAAGTCTCTGGTCAATAAATTGTTAGTTTCAAATATGTGCATGCTGTGTGCTAAGTCACTTCAGTCACGTCCGACTCTGCGACCCCCTGGACTGTAGCTTATAGGGCTCCTCTGTCCCTGGGATTCTCCAGGCAAGAATACTGGAATGCGTTCCCTTGTCCTCCTCCAAGAGGAACTTCCTGACCCAGGGATCGGACCTAAGTCTTGAGTGCAGTCTAAGTGCAGAGGCTCCTGCACTGCAGGCAGATTCTTTACCACTGAGCCACCAGGGAAGCCCAGTTTCAAGCAAACAACAAAGCCATTCATTTCTTTTTAATATAAATTACACTCCATTTAAAATTATTATAAAATATGGGTGATATTCCCTTTGCTGTGCATTGCAACCTTCTTTGTTTTATATGTAGTTTTGGTACCTCTTAACCCCTACCCTTATCTTGCTCATCTCCCCTCCCACTGGTAAGGCCTAGTCTGTTCTCTGTATCTGTGAGTCTCTTTCTGTCTCATAATACTCAATCACTGCTTAATTTTAGAATCCACATGTAACTGAAAGCATATGTATCGGCCTTTCTCTGCCTTATTTCACTAAGCACAGAACTCTCCATATCCATCCACGTTCTAGCAAAAGACAAAATTTCATTTTAATGGTTGAGTAATATTCCATTCCATACACAAATACCACATCTTTATGCATTCTGTTAATGGATACTTAACTGCTTCCATATTCTGCTGCTGTAATTAATGCTGCTATCAACACTGGGCAGCATGTATTTTTACAATTAGTGTTTTAACTTTATTCTTTCATTCCATTCCTACATACTTAGGAATGGAGTTGTTGAATAATATGACAGTTCTATTTTTAATTTTTTGAGAAATCTCTATACTGTTTTCAGCAGAATCTATACCAATGTACATTACAACCATCAGTATACTAATGTTCCCTTTGATCCACTTCTTTCATCAACCTTTGTTATTTGTTGTCTTTTTGTGCATAGCCATTCTGACAACTGTGAGATGATATATTATTATGGTTTTGATTAGGATTTTCCTGGTGACAAGTTTTCATTGAGCATGTTTTCATGTGTCCATTGGGTATCTGTATGTCTTCTTTGAAAAAAAAAAAAAACGCCTATTAGGGACTTTTGCCCCATTTTTTTCTTTTCTTTTTTTAAAGATTTTATTAAAGTATACTTGATCTGTAATATTGTGTTAATTTCTTCTGTATAGCAAAGTTAAAACACAATATTACAGATCAAGTATACTTCATATATATATATACATATATATATATATATATATATGTACCTATGTATATGTATCGGAGAAGGCAATGGCACCCCACTTCAGTACTCTTGCCTGGAAAATCCCACAGACAGAGGAGCCTGGAAGGCTGCAGTCCATGCGGTCGCTGAGAGTCGGGCACGATTAGGCGACTTCATTTTCACTTTTCACTTTCATGCATTGGAGAAGGAAATGGCAACCCGCTCCAGTGTTCTTGCCTGGAGAATCCCAGGGACGGGGGAGCCTGGTGGACTGCCGCCATGGGGTCAACAGAGTCGGACACAACTGAAGCGACTTAGCAGCAGCAGCAGCAGCATGTATATATATATATATTATTTTTCACATTCTTTTTCATTGTGGTTTGTCACGGGATACTGAAAACGGTTCCCTATGCTATACAGTAGGACCTTGTTGCTTATTCATCCTATATATAATAGGCTGCCTCTGCTAATCCCAAACTTCTATTCCTTTCCCTCTGCTACCCCACCTCCCCATTAACAACTATAAATCTGTTTTCTATGTCTGTAAGTCTGTTTTTGTTTTATAGATATATTAATTTCCTAAATCAAGTTCTTTGTTCCTTTGATATTGACTTGTATGAGCTATTTATATATTTTTAATATTAACCACTTATCATACATCTCATTTGCAAATAGTTTCTCCCATTCAGTAAGTTGTCTTCTCTCTCTTTTTTTTTTTTTTTTGATAGTTCCATTTACTGTGGTAAAAGATTTTATATAATTATGTTCTTTTTGTTTATTTTTGCTTTTCTTTACTTTGCCTATGTTGACAAATTAAAAAAAATGTTTCTAAGCCTTCTATAAATGAGTGTATTGATTATGCAGCAATTTTCTCTAGGAGTTTTATGATTTCCAGTCTCATGTCCTGGACTTTCATCCATTTTGAATTTATTTTGTGTATGGTGTGAGAAAATGTTCTAATTTTATATAGGGTTGTGAAGATTTCACCAAACCACTTATTGAATCAAATGTATTTTACCCATTGTATATTTTTGCTTTTTTTTTTTTTTTTGCAATAGATTAGTTGACCGTATGGAGAAGGCAATGGCACCCCACTCCAGTACTCTTGCCTGGAAAATCCCATAGACGGAGGAGCGTCGTAGGCTGCAGTCCATGGGGTCGCTAAGAGTCGGACAGGACTGAAGCAACTTAGCAGCAGCAGTTGACCGTATATGTTAGGGTTTGTTTCTGGGCTCTCTATTATGTTTCACTGATCTATGTATCTGTTTTTTGTCAACATTATGATGCTTTAATGACCATATATTTGCAGTGTAATCTGAACTCAGGGAGCATGATACCTCCAATTTTATTTTTTTTCTCAAGATTTCATTAGCAATTTGGGAGCTTTTCTTTCCTCCTTTTTCTTCCAAAAAAAAAAGAAGAAGAAGAAGAAGGAGCTATTTATGTTTCCATATAAATTTTAAGATTATTTGTTCTAGTTTCATGAAAATGTCATGGGTATTTTCATAGGAATCACATTAAATCTGTAAATGGCTTTCAGTAGTATGAAGTCTTTCACAATATTTATGCTTCCAATCAATTAACTGGGATATCTTTTCATTTATTTGTATCATCTTCAATTTCTTTCATCAATGCCTTGAAGTTTTAAAGAGTATATCTTGTTGCCCTCCTTGGTTAAATTTATTCCTAGATATTTCATTCTTTTGGAAGATTTTCTCTTTCTGACAGAGAGTTCATTATTAATGTATAGAGAAGCAATAGGTTTTTGTGTATTAACCTTGTATCCTGAAAATTTACTGATTCATTTTTTAGTTCTAATATTTTTTTGGTGGACACTTCAGAGTTTTTTATGCCAAGTATCATGTCATCTGCAAGTATACTTTTATGTCTTCCCTTCTAATTTGGATGCCCTTTAATTTACTTTGCTGATTGCTATGACTTGCACTTCAAATACTATGTTAAATAAAAGTGGTGATATCCGGAATTCTTTTTTTCTTGATTTTAGAGGAAAAAATTTCAACATGTGAGTACTGAGAATGATATTATCTGTAGGTTTGCCCTAAAGAAGTAAAGTGAAATTCGCTCAGTCATGTCGAACTCTTTGCGAACCCATGGACTATACAATCCATGGAATTCTTCAGGCCAGAATATTGGAGTGGGCAGCCTTTTCCTTTACCAGGGGATCTTCCCAACCAAGGGCTCAAACCCAGGTCTCCCACACTGCAATCAGATTCTTTACCAACTGAGCCACAAGGGAAGCCCAATAATACAGGAGTGGGTAGCCTATCCTTTCTCCAGCAGAAATTCCTGACCCAGGAATCAAACTGGGGTCTCCTGCATTGCAGGTGGATTTTTTATCAACTTAGCTATGAGGTAAGCCCAGTGGTCTTTATTTTATTGAAATAAATTCCTTCTATACCAACTTTGCTAAGAGTTTTTTTTTTTATCATAAATGGATGTTTAATTTTGCTAAATGCTTTACAACATCTATTGAGATGATCACATTATTTTCATCCTGCATTTTATTAATATACTGTATATCATACTGATTTTTTGCATATATTGAACCACCTCTATGTTCCGGGAAGAAATCCTACTTGCTTATGGTATATGATCCTTTTTATCTATTGTTGAGTTCAGTTTGTTCATATTTTCTTAACAAATTATATCTACATCTATATATCTCAGAGATATTAACCTATAACTTTTATTTTTCAGTTTTAATTTCTGCAGTATCTGTCTGATTTTGGTTTTAGGATAATAGTGGCTTTATAGAATGAATTTGGAAGTGTTCCCACCTCTCCAATTTTTGGAAATGGTTTAGGAAGTATAGGGATTAACACTTTTTTGTATGGTTTGTAGAATTCCCCTGTGAAGTCATCTGGGACTGGGACTGTACTGTTGCTTTTTGAGAGTTTTTTGACTAGTGATTCCGTTTCAGTACTAGTGATCTGTACTATTCAAACCTTTCTTCTTTATTCATTTTGGAAGATTACATGTTTCCAGATATTTATCTACTTCTTCTAGGTTTCCCAATTTGTTGATATGGAACTAGTCATAATATTCACTTATAATTGTTTACATTTCAGTGATATCAATTATAATTACTCTTTTATTTCATGTTTTGTTTATTTGTGTTGGGGGAGTGTGTAATTTCCTTGGTTCTGTCTCACCCCAGCCAAGATGTGAAATGCAGTCAAGTGTTACAGCTCAGTTACAGCTCAGAGTTTTATTCAGCAAGAGAAGGAAATTACACCCTCACGAGTGCAGGTCAATCCCAAAGGAGAGGCCTTTATTTTTCGGGGCTCCAAAATTAAAATCAGTCTTGGCTTCCTCTTTTTATATGTTTGTCTACTGCTCCCTGAAGCCACCCTATGTAAATTGCGCTAGCCAGGAGGAGTGTGTGTTTCACCTGAGGTTCTCACTCCAGCCCTCAGATATTCTTTTGTTCCATTTTTGAGGGCTTTTCCTTTCTTGTGTTTAGCCACAGACATTTTGGACTCCTTTTTCCTATTCTAACTACCTAAACAACAATATGGCTTCAACAATATGTGGACCGTGAACTTCCAGATGTTCAATCTGGTTTTAGAACTGGTATTGACTCAGTGTGTTGGAAGGAATTTTCTAAGTTAGCGCTCTGAAATGAAATGCATTTGTCCCTGAAGGTCTTTAGGCTGAAGTGGTGGGGAAGCTGTGGAGGGGATGCGTGGGCTGAGTTAGATGGATGGTTTCGGAGCCAGACTATGCATTGAAATCACCTTGAGAGCTTTTGAAGAACACACATTCCAGTGCCTCTTCCAGACATAAGTTGATCCTAGGACTCTGCCTTTTTGAAATATTCCCAGGTGATTCTGACATAGCCAGTTCAGAATAGGTCAATAGAACAACATTTGAGAACCACTGGCCAGATGACCTCTGAAGTTCCCATGGACTGTAGTGTTTGATAGTTTAAATAATCCCTTTGTAGACATTTACCTGTGAACTGGGAGTATTACTAGAAAACAGGAGAGGTAGAATTATTGTTCCCAGGGTACAGAAGAATCATGGAGGCTAATCATATCTGTGAAATTAGATGTCACTTGGTGAAGAGCCTAAGTGCTTTCTCCACTGTTCACAAGCTTTTCAGTAAATTCTGATGAAGATGATGGATATGGACATATTTTCTGCTCAGAACAAATGGCCCAATAGGCCAACACAGCTTATAGTTTACATCTCCAACATCCTCAGACTTCATGTAACTGGACTCTGTTACAATTCTACAGCTCCAGAGCAGTGTGTCTAAATTTTTCATACGCATGCACATCACCCAGGAAGTTTAGTAAAATTCAGATTCTGATTTAGCTAGACTTGGCTGGAACCCAGGATAATAAGTTTCTAACAAAGCTCTCTATCTGCTCAACTTACTACTAGGCATTCAGGAACTTTCTCTTTAGACAAGAGAAAGAGGGAGGCGCTTCTGGTTTTCCAAAGACCTCCTTTAGGCTAGATTATCATTTTGTTAGTATCTCTGTGAGTGAATAAGAGACGAGGAGGCTGAATGTGCAGTATGCTGACTGGATTAGGCAACAGGGCATGGGAGTTGATATAAAAAGTCCAAAGTGGAGAATGGTGACAGCTTGAAAACTTAAATATTATGTCCACACATAAAACAGGATCACTGTAAGGACGCAAAGACCTACCTGGCCTGTAAGAGGACCAGAAAATTCTGGTCTCAGAGTGGATTTTTTGTTTCATTTTGATTTGCTTGTTTTTGTTTTCTAAGTTTTTGTCCTTTCATAAGTCACTTAATCTTTGAGAAACTGTTTTGTCTACAACTGAGATCTACTAACTAGGACTTTTGTGTGCTTTGTAATTTTTTTTTAATTTAGGTAAAATTTATATAACATTAAATTAACCACTTTGAGAAAAAAAAAAAAAAGGAAAAAAAAAAAAAAAGAAAAGGCAGAGGAACCAGAGATCAAATTGCCAACATCCACTGGATTATCGAAAAAGCAAGAGAGTTCCAGCAAAATATCTACTTCTGCTTTGTTGACTATGCCTAAACCTTTGACTGTGTGGATCACCGTAATCTGTGAAAAATTCTTCAAGAGATAGGAATACCAGGCCACCTGACCTGCCTCTTGAGAAAACTGTATGTAGATCAGGAAGCAACAGTTAGAACTGGACATGGAACAACAGACTGGTTCCAAATAGGAAAAGTATGTCAAGACTGTATATTGTCACCCTGTTTATTTAACTTATATGCAGAGTCCATCATGAGATACACTGGGCTGGATGAAGCACAAGCTGGGATCAAGATTGTCAGAAGATATATAAATAACCTCAGATATGCAGATGATACCACCCTTATGGCAGAAAGTGAAGAGGAACTAATAAGCCTCTTGATGAAAGTGAAAGAGGAAAGTGAAAAAGTTGGCCTAAAGCTCAACATTTAGAAAACAAACACCATGGCATCTGGTCCCATCACTTCAAGGCAAATAGACGGAGAAAGAGTGTCAGACTTTATTTTTCTGGGCTCCAACATCACTGCAGATGGTGACTGCAGCCATAAAATTAAAAGATGCTTACTCCTTAGAAGGAAAGTTATGACCAACCTAGACAGGATATCAAAAAGCAGAGACATTGCTTTGCCAAAAAGGTCCGTCTAGTCAAGGAAATGGTTTTTCCAGTGGTCATGTATGGATGTGAGAGTTGGACTATAAAGAAAGCTGAGGGCAGAAGAATTGATGCTTTTGAACTGTGGTGTTGGAGAAGATTCTTGAGAGTCCCTCAGACTGAAAGGAGATCCAACCAGTCCATTCTAAAGGAAATCAGTCTTGAATATTCACTGCAAGCACTGATACTGAAGCTGGAATTTCAGTTCTTTGGCCACCTGATGGGAAGAGCTGACATATTTGAAAGGACCCTGATGCTGGGCAAGATTGAAGGCAGGATGAGAAGGAGATGACAGAGGATGAGATGGTTGGAAGGCATCATCAACTCAATGGACATTAGTTTGAGAAAACTCTGGGAGTTGATGATGGACAGGGTGGCCTGGTGTGCTGCACTCCATGGGGTCGCAAAGAGTTGGACACGACTGAGTGATTGAACTGAACTAAACTGAATTACCTAAAGTTCCCCCCTTAAGAGATGAGATGCCCAATTTTGGGGAGAAGGGGGTGGGAGGTCTCTTTGGCTAGTTCCATGAGATCTGGGATGGTGAGGGGGCATGGGCCTCCCCCTCTTGCAAGTCTCAAGCCTCAGAGTCCTTATATCAAATCAGATCAGATCAGTCGCTCAGTCGTGTCCGACTCTTTGCAACCCCATGAATCGCAGCCCACCAGGCCTTCCTGTCCATCACCAACTCCCAGAGTTCACTCAGACTCATGTCCATCGAGTCAGTGATGCCATCCAGCCATCTCATCCTCTGTTGTCCCCTTCTCCTCTTGCCACCAATCCCTCCCAGCATCAGAGTCTTTTCCAATGAGTCAACTCTCCACATGAGGTGGCCAAAGTACTGGAGTTTCAGCTTTAGCATCATTCCTTCCAAAGAAATCCCAGGGCTGATCTCCTTTAGGATGGACTGGTTGGATCTCTTTGCAGTCCAAGGGACTCTCAAGAGTCTTCTCCAACACCACAGTTCAAAAGCATCAATTCTTTGGCGCTCAGCCTTCTTCACAGCCCAACTCTCACATCCATACATGACCACAGGAAAAACCATAGCCTTGACTAGATGAACCTTTGTTGGCAAAGTAATGACTCTGCTTTTGAATATGCTATCTAGGTTGGTCATAACTTTCCTTCCAAGTAGTAAGCGTCTTTTAATTTCATGGCTGCAATCACCATCTGCAGTGATTTTGGAGCCCAGAAAAATAAAGTCTGAGACTGTTTCCACTGTTTCCCCATATATTTCCCATGAAGTGATGGGACCGGATGCCATGATCTTCGTTTTCTGAATGCTGAGTTTTAAGCCACCTTTTTCGCTTTTCTCTTTCACCTTCATCAAGAGGCTTTTTAGTTCCTCTTCACTTTCTGCCATAAGGATGGTGTCATCTGCATATCTGAGGTTATTGATATTACTCCCGGCAATCTTGATTCCAGCTTGTGCTTCTTCCAGTCCAGCGTTTCTCATGATGTACTCTGCATAGAAGTTAAACAAACAGGGTGACAATATACAGCCTTGACGTACTCCTTTTCCTATTTGGAACCAGTCTGTTTTTCCATGTCCACTTCTAACTGTTGCTTCCTGACCTTCATACAGGTTCAACAAGAGGCAGGTCAGGTGGTCTGGTATTCCCATCTCTTTCAGAATTTTCCAGTTTATTGTGATCCACACAGTCAAAGGCTTTGGCATAGTCAATAAAGCAGAAATAGATGTTTTACTGGAACTCTCTTGCTTTTTCCATGATCCAGGGGATGTTGGCAATTTCATCTCTGGTTCCTCTGCCCTTTCTAAAACCAGCTTGTACGTCAGGAAGTTCATGGTTCACATATTGCTGAAGCCTGGCTTGGAGAATTTTGAGCATTACTTCATTAGCGTGTGAGATGAGTGCAATTGTGCGGTAGTTTGAGCATTCTTTGGCATTGCCTTTCTTTGGGATGAAAACTCACCTTTTCCAGTCCTGTGGCCACCGCTGAATTTTCCAAACTTGCTGGCATATTGAGTGCAGCACTTTCACAGCATCATCTTTCAGGATTTGAAATAGCTCAACTGGAATTCCATCACTTCCACTAGCTTTGTTCATAGTGATGCTTTCTAAGGCCCACTTGACTTCACTTTCCAGGATGTCTGGCTCTAGGTCAGTGATCACACCATCTTGATTATCTGGGTCATGAAGATCTTTTTTGTACAGTTCTTCTGTGTATTCTTGCCACCTCTTCTTAATATCTTCTGCTTCTGTTAGGTCCATACCATTTCTGTCCTTTATCGAGCCCATCTTTGCATGAAATGTTCCTTTGGTATCTCTGATTTTCTTGAAGAGATCTCTAGTCTTTCCCATTCTGTTGTTTTCCTCTATTTCTTTGCATTGACCGCTGAAGAAGGCTTTCTTATCTCTTCTTACTATTCTTTAGAACTCTGCATTCAGATGCTTATATCTTTCCTTTTCTCCTTTGCTTTTTGCTTCTCTTCTTTTCACTGCTATTTGTAAGGCCTCCCCAGACAACCATTTTGCTTTGTTGCATGTCTTTTCCATGGGGACGGTCTTGATCCCTGTCTCCTGCACAATGTCACGAACCTCATTCCACAGCTCATCAGGCACTCTATCTATCAGATCTGGTCCCTTAAATCTATTTCTCACTTCCACTGTATAATCATAAGGGATTTGTTTTAGGTCATACTGAATGGTGTAGTGGTTTTCCCTACTTTCTTCAATTTCAGTCTGAATTTGGCAATAAGGAGTTCATGGTCTGAGCCACAGTCAGCTCCTGGTCTTGTTTTTGCTGACTGTATAGAGCTTCTCCATCTTTTGCTGCAAAGAATATAATCAATCTGATTTCGGTGTTGACCATCTGGTGATGTCCATGTATTGAGTCTTCTCTTGTGTTGTTGGAAGAGGGTGTTTCTTATGACCAGTGCATTTTCTTGGCAAAACTCTATTAGTCTTTGCCCTGCTTCATTCTGTATTCCAAGGCCAAATTTGCCTGTTAATTCAGGTGTTTTTTGACTTCCTACTTTTGCATTCCAGTCCCCTATAATGAAAAGGACATCTTTTTTTGGGTGTTAGTTCTAAAAGGTCTTGTAGGTCTTCATAGAACCATTCAACTTCAGCTTCTTCAGCGTTACTGGTTGGGGCATAGACTTGGATTACTGTGATATCTAATGGTTTGCTTTGGAAACGAACAGAGATCATTCTGTCATTTTTGAGATTGCATCCAAGTACTGCATTTCAGATTCTTTTGTTGACCACGATGGCTACTCCATTTCTTCTGAGGGATTTCTGCCCGCAGTAGTAGATATAATGGTCATCTGAGTTAAATTCACCCATTCCAGCCCATTTCGGTTCTCTGATTCCTAGAATGTCGACATTCACTCTTGCCATCTCTTGTTTGACCACTTCCAATTTGCCTTGATTCATGGACCTGACATTCCAGGTTCCTTTGCAATATTGCTCTTTACAGCATCAGACCTTGCTTCTATCACCAGTCACATCCACAGCTGGGTATTCTTTTTGTTTTGGCTCCATCCCTTCATTCTTTCTGGAGTTATTTCTCCACTGATCTCCAGTAGCATATTGGGCACCTACTGACCTGGGGAGTTTCTCTTTCAGTATCCTATCATTTTGCCTTTTCATACTGTTTCATACTGTTCATACTTTTCATACTGATCTCCAGTAGCATATTGGGCACCTACTGACTTGGGGAGTTTCTCTTTCAGTATCCTATCATTTTGCCTTTTCATGGGGTTCTCAAAGCAAGAATAATGAAGTGGTTTGCCATTCCCTTCTTCAGTGGATCACATTCTGTCAGATCTCTCCTTATATCAGTGTCCGTCTAAGGGTGAGTGATATTTTCTATGGTCAGCTGTAGTTTTATAGATCCTTGTTGAACTGGCACTTCATGTTATAGTTGACCTGGGCAGAGACAAAGTAGGTTAGACAATGATACATGCAGCAATCATAAGCAGCATCAATACGGTGGAAACAGGGAATAGTAGAGGCATTAGCCAACTCCAAATTCCCCCCTCCCCAGGAAAAGGATCCCCACAAAAAAGATTGTAACCACCCTGAGATCTCTTCAGCTTGTTCTTTGAGACCCCATAGGATCTGAATGGTTTTCTTGAGTACTGTGAGACTTTCTTTAACTTCAGTTCAGTTCAGTCGCTCAGTCGTGTCCAACACTTTGTGACCCTATGAACTGCAGCACACCAGGCCTCCCTGTCCATCACCAACTCCCAGAGTCCACCCAAACCCATGTCCACTGGGTCTGTGATGCCATCCAACCATCTCATCCTCTGTCGTCCCCTTCTCCTCCTGCCCTCAATCTTTCCCAGCATCAGGGTCTTTTCAAATGAGTTAGCTCTTCATATCAGGTGGTCGAAGTACTGGAGTTTCAGCTTCAACATCAGTCCTTCCAATTAACACCCAGGACTGATCTCCTTTAGAATGGACTGGTTGGATCTCCTTGCACCCGAAGGGACTCTCAAGAGTCTTCTCCAACACCACAGTTCAAAAGCATCAATTCTTCAGAGTTTAGCTTTCTTTATAGTTCAACTCTCACATCCATACATGACCACTGGAAAAACCATAGTCTTGACTATGTGGACCTTTGTGGACAAAATAATGTCTCTGCTTTTGAATATGTTGTCCTGGTTGGTCATAACTTAGCTGGAGGTATTTACCCAGAAACAACACATCTCATTCAAGATGGCTAAAGTCCCTCTTTATTCAGGGATCAGGAGCTCTATCTCCTGTCTATTTTGGAGTACAACCCCTGCCAAGCTGTGTTGGCTAATTAGAGCTATCCTGAGCCATCTTATCTCCAGAAACTTAATATTGGGGGTGTCCATTAGAATGGCACTAACTTGTAGTCCTAAATAAGTATCTGAGATCTCCCAGGAGCTCACAGGTATATTGCATGTCCTCTTCTGTTTTCTTCCATGGCTTGACCCATGAGTAGTGAATCCAGGAGTCCTGTCCTGGAACTTTGACCCCTCTGGGGATAGAAAGTATTACAGGGTAGGGGCCCTTCCATGTGGGCTGAAATTGAGCCTTTGTGGATCCATCTTACTAGATTTTAATTAGGACATGAGTCCCTAGAGCATAGAGTGGTGGCTCTTTAGAATTCTTAGGGTCCTGGTTGACACTCCACAAGAGTATATCTTGTGGGATTTTTTTTTTTTTAAACCACCTCCTCAGCCTTCTCAATGTTGGTGGGAAAGCCTTCAATCCATCCTGTGAATGTATCCATCATGACTAGTAGAAATTTGTACCCTTGAAGAACTGGCGTCTGAGTGAAGTCCATCTGCCAGTCCTCTCTTGGGTTGGCCCCATTCCGTTGGGTGGGCTGGGCCAGCTGGGGTCTTTGAGCTCCTTGGGGGCTGTTTAATTGGCAAGTGGACAAGAGGAGACTATAAGACTTGCCTTATAGTCATTTGGAGGCCTGTTCCTCTGAAAAACCTTTCTAGTCATCGTTGGAGGGCCTTCTCCCCTAAATGAGTAGTGGCCTTTAAGGAGTTAACCAACTTCCACTGACGTTCCCAGGCAGAAAAAGGAGTCCCTCCTTTTGGAACCACCCCATATGATCATCTTGAAAGCCTTAACTCTTAGCTTTAAGAGTCTCACCTTTAGTATATGAAGGAGTTTTTGGCTAATTAGATCTGTGGAACTAAGGTGGCAACCCCTATTAGGTCATTTTCCCATAATGCTTCTCTCTTAGCTGCCTGATCAGCTGCTTGGTTCCCTCATGCCACTTCTGTGCTCCCTTTCTGGTGTCCTTTACAGTGGGAGACTGAAACCTCAGCGGGTAGGTGGACTGCCTCCAAAAGCCTAAGCGTTTGATCACCATATTTGATTGGGGACCCTCGGGTGGTTAAGTGGCCTCTTTCTTTCCAAATAGCAGCATGTGCATGTAGCACCAGAAAGGCATACTTGGAGTCAGTGTAAATGGCTGCTCTTTTTCCTTTTCCCAGCTCTAGAACTTGAGTTAGGGCTATAAGCTCAGCCACTTGGTCTGAAGTACCTGGTGGCAAAGGGTTAGCCTCTATTTATCATCTCAAAGTTGGAGACTACGGCATATCCCAGTTTTTCTTTTTCCGTCCAAGACAAAGCTGTTTCCATCACTGTAACAGATTTCCTCAGGATTGGTCAGAGGATCTTCTGACAATCCCTCTCAGGGTTTTGTCCAGTGATCCAAAGTTTCTAGGCAAGAGTGAAAGGGAAGAGAGCCCTTGGGGGTAGGCAGGAGGGTAGTTGGGTTAAGAACCTCACAAGGGGATACAGTGGGCTTGGATTTTCCATTAGCACTGTTTGATATCTGAGGATCCTTTGATCAGACATCCATAAATGCCCCCCCCCCCCCCATTCAGGAGTTGTTTCACTTGGTGGCTGGTAAAAATAGTTTGCCCCCAAGAGAGATTTTTAAAACATCTTCTATCAGGAATGCAATAACTGCAAGATTTTGAAGGCAGGGAAAGATCTCTTCCATATAAGGGGTAGGACACTCAGGGACTACCTGAAACTGGTGTGAAAATATTTGTCCATCCCAGCAACAAAGGAGTGCCTGGGTGAATATTTTGTAATTGTTTTTCCTGAAGCACCCCAAAGTGGAACAGATTTGAGATGAGAAGGCTCTGGAGTAGGAGGTCAGGAAAAAGTGGGTAGCCCCTGTATCAACCAAGAAGTTCTTGGACCTACCTGCCACATCCAGTTTCACCCTTGGCTCCAGCCCCGTGATGGTTATCTGTGACAGGTGGGCTGGCTGGAGCGGGCCACTTCACTCCTGTTGAACCATCGTGAGGGAAGGCTTGGCGCTTGACCTTGAGGCTCTTGGGTCCCAAAGGCAGAGTGCCGCCCAATGTCTCAATTGATGGCATTTGTAGCAAGCCATTTTAGGAGACTTGTCACAGTTTAGACACTCTCTGGCCCAACATCCCTCCTGTCTACAGATTAGGCATTTGCCTCGTGCCTTGTCCTTCAAGGACTCAGGGTTTGCCATAGGGCTTCCCTGGAGGGCAGCCAGCTTCTGGGCATGCCTTGTCTCTTTCCTTCTCTCCCTTTCCTGGGCATTGACCTCCCTCCCCTGTTCTCTTTTATAAAAGGTATTGGTGGCTGTCTGGACCATCTCATCTAGAGAGGAAGCAGGGTCCTGCTACTGTAGCTATTGTAACTTTATCCTGATGTCTGATATACATTGGGACAGGAATTTGTCCTTTAAAATCATCTTTCCTTCATAAGAGTCTAAGTCTAGATTGGTAAACTTTTGGAGGGCCTACTTTAGGCTTGCCAGAAAGGCAGTGGGGTTCTCATTGGACTCCTGAGTTATTGATGAGACTGGGCATGGTCCCAAAACTAATAGGCTTCCTTCTGTTTCCATGGGTCAACTTCCTTAGGGATGAGTCTTCCTTAAGCTTTTCCTACCCGGTACTGTTGCAGCCTGAGAGTCGGTATCTCTGGGTCAGGGTGCAGATCCCCAGACAGGTTGAGGTGTAACAATCTCCTGGAGATCCAATCCCCAGGCAGGGTGAGGCTTGTCAGCCTTCTGAGAATTGGGTCCCTGGGCATGTTGAGGCAGGCCGATCTCCTGGGAGCCCTGGGCTGGTGGGTTCCTGAGCAGATCAAAGTGTGATAACCTGCTGAGGACCATATTCTCAGGCAGGCCGAGGCAGGTCAACCTCCTGGGATCCCTGGGCTGGAGTTGGGTGTCCCCAGGGCTCCAGAGTGACTAGTGTTGGGTAGGATTAAGGGGTTGTAATCTTAACTCATTGCCAGTTTGTCCACTGTGGATGGGAATAGATACCATGATGTAAAGCAATCCAAGCCTGTGCCCTGAGACTGGGAACCTGGCAAAACAGCCATAAGGCTTATCCTCTTATTGCTCTGAGGGAATGTAAATCACTGGTTTCTTCCCTCGTCCTCCATAAGAGCAGTTTAGGGTGTTTCCAATGGTCAGTCGTGGTGACACACACAGAGGCGCCATGACAGTTGCAAGGCACTATTAAAAGACCATGGAGTGGGTGGTTCTCCAGTTGTTGGAATGATTCTCCCACTCATTAGCATATGAAATCATCCAGCTCACAAAAACTAACCACACCACATTTCATGGCCGCTGCATACACCCTCTGTGATGGCCCACACTCTGTGGAGTGTGCATCTCTCTGAATCTGAACACATCTAACTCTTACCTATCAATGTGTATCTCACTGAAATCTTTTTGCAATAAGATGTCAAGAACCTGAGCTTCATTAGGTCCTAAAACCAGGAACCATGGGTTTTGGCCAGGTTAAAGTTCTGGTTTGACACGACTGAGTGACTAAGCATAGCACAGAGTCCCTGCCATATGGGTTTAAGTCCCAATCGGGTAAACAGTTTCAAACACACCTTTCAGAAATGTAAAGATGATGGCCTGCCCAATGCTTTGTAAACAGTGGCATAGATGGAGAGAGGAACTGAAGGACAGGAGGAAAAAGCAGTGGGAAATCGTGCCGAGGAACTCCTTTCATAACTTGCTGGAAAACTGCTAAATGCGTGACCTGTGTCTACAATTTTCATTGGCCTGATCCTTGCACAAAGGAGATTAAGGACAGCAGAACCCTCACCCCCTTGGGCAACAGCTACTAAGGCGCAGCAGATAGTGGAGCCTTCAGGACACACTGGGGAGTAGCCCCTGCCAGAGCCCCTCAGTTGCACCCACTGCTGCTCGCCTGTTCACAGGGGGTTTGAGGAAACAAGAAACAAGAGATTGTAAAGGAAGTAAGATTTTGTTAGCCGTATGTCCTTCCAGCCATAGGGGTGGGGACCTCCTACCTTAACTGAAGGTCTTCTGGAATCTGAGACTAAGCTGCATGAGCTTACTGCTGAGCTCCTTTTTGTCCTGGTTTCCAGCACGCTGGGCTTCTTGTCACTTCCACTGCACTGGGTGTCCTTCGCTTTCAGCTTCCACAGCATGAGCTTTCACCGAGTTGGACTCCTGCTGTGCTTGGTGTCTGCCTCACTGAGGCCAAGCTGAAGTTGTTTCAGCCAGGTGAAATCTGAGACACAGCACCAGATATGTCCTGGGAGTGTGCAATTTCCTTGGCTCTGTTTTACTAGAGCAAAGATTTGATACGGTGGGCCAGTGTTACAGCTTGGTTACAGCTCAGAATTTTATTCCACAAGCAAAGGAAAGTACACCCTTGAGGTGTGAGGGTGGGCCACCCCAAATGAGAGGTCTTGGCTTCCTCCATTTATATGTTTGTCTCCTCCCTGCTGAGCCTTCCATATGTAAATTGGGCTAGCCAGGAGGGCTGTTTGTTTTACCTGAGGTTCTCTCTCACTCTGGTCTTCTGATTTTCTTTTGTTCCATTTTCATGTGTGTGTGTGTGTTTTTTTTTTTTTCCTTTCTTTGTCTTTTAGCCACCACCATTTTGGACTCCTTTTTCCTATTCTAACTACCTAAAGTTTGGATCCTTAATCTTTTTCCTTGATGAATCTGGCTAAAAGTTTATCAATATTTTATCCTTTTATAAAACCATTTCTTGGTTTCATTAATCTTTTCTGTTGTTTTTCTTTTCATTTCTGTTTTATTTATCCCTTCTCTGGCCTTTATTATTTCCTTCATTATGTTGACTCTGAGTTTTACTTGTTCTTCTTTATCTAATATTCTTGCCTGGAAAATCCCATGGAGGGAGAAACCTGACGGGCTACAGTCCATGGGGTTGCAAAGAGTAGGACGCGACTGAGCAACTTTGTTTTATTTTATTTTCTTCTTTGCTTTATCTAATACCTCCAGACATCAAGTTAGACTGTATATTTGAGTTTTTTCTACTTTTCTGAGGTACTGTTATACTATATATTTATAAAATTATCTCTTAGAGTTAGCTTTGCTGTGTCCCATAAATTTTGCAATGTTGTGTTGTCATTTGTATTTGTCTTAAGGCTATTTATAATTTCCTCTTTCATTTCTTCATTGACCCATCAGTTTCTTGGTAGCATGTTGCTTAGTTTTCACTTCTTTGTAATTTGCCCATTTTTCTTCATAAAGTTGATTTCTGGTTTCATATCGTTGTAGTTAGAAAAGTTCTTGACTTAACTTTTATCTTTTGTTATGTGTTTGGACTGCTTTTGTGGCCAGCATATGATCTATTCTGGAGAAAGCTTCATGCGTAGTTGAAAAGAATGTGTATTCTTACATTTTTGTATGGAAACCTGTAGATTTCAATTAAATCCAACTGGTTTGTCATTTATGGCCACTATTTCCTTATTAAATTTATGATCTTGATGATGTAAATGGGATGTTAAAATTCCCTATACTTAATTATGGGCTTCCCTGATAGCTCCATTGGCAAAGAATCCACCTGCAATGCAAGAGACCATGGTTTGATTCCTGGGTTGGAAAGCTCTGCTGGAGAAGGGAAAGGCTACCCACTCCAGTATTCTAGCCAGGAGAATTTCATGGACTGTATAGTCCATGGGGTCACAAAGAGTGAGACACGACTGAATGACTTTCACTTTCATTATTCATTATGGTATTATTATCAATTTTTCCCTATATATTTCTTAATATTATCTGTCTATATTTAGGTTCTTCCACTAATAGGTATATAACTAAAGGGCTTGAAGACTTAATCCATTACAATGAACAAATGAACAAATAAACAAACTTGAATATGAATATTCATAGCAGCATTATTTATAATTAAGGCTTCCTTGGTGACTCAGATGATAATAAATCTGCCTGCAATGTGGGAGGCCTGGGTTCTATCTCTGGGTCAGGAAGATCCACTGGAGAAAGAACTGGCAACTCCCTCCATATCCTTGCCTGGAGAATCACATGTTCAGAGGAACCTGGTTGGCTACAGTCCATGGGTTCACAAAGAGTTGGACACGACTAAGCAACTGACACACAAAAGGTAGAAACTACTCAAATGTTTGCCATCAACTGACTAATAAATAAGCAAACTGTGATACATTCCTTCAATGGAATATTCATCAATCATCAAAGTGAATGAAGTATTAATACATGTAACAATATGGGTGAATATTATGCTAAATTAAAAAGGCACAAGAGACCATGTGTTTCACAATTCCACTTATGTGAAATGCTCAGAAGAGGTGAATTCATAGAGACACTGAGCAAATTAGTGGTTGCTAGAGGATGGAGAAAGGAGATAATTGAGAATGACTACAAATGGATATAGGTTTTCTGTTTGGATGATAGAAGTGTTCTAGAATTAGATAGTGGGGTGATCACACAACCCTACAAATATACTAAAAACCATTGGAGTGTACACTTTAAAAGGGTGAATTTTATGGGATGTAAACTATATCTCAAAAAACAATGACATTTTATGCATCTAGATAAAGTCATCCATTGACATTAAAACTATTAGGTGAAAGATTGATGAGGAATTTATAATATGTGAATCTATCTGACAGGCAGTGAACTTATTCAAAATTGGACTTTTAAAGTGCCTTCTGATATTATACAGTGGGAAGAACACACCATATAGATAGTATTCTTTCTAAAAAATTGAACGTGGGTTTATCAAGTCTATAAGATTGTAGGAAATATGAAGGATAGATAAACATATTAAATTATGTTTATATCTATATATATATACCACAAGAATATAAGAAATCAAGTCAAGAAGGTGGGAAATTCAATAAGAAAGCAATTCAATCTTTTTGATAGCAAGTGTTCTGGAAAGAAAAAATATAAGGAATGGTAATGCAGACTCAAGGAGACTTAAAACATAAGAGATAAAAATTTGAACAAGAAAAAAGATATTTTTCTAAAAATTTATGGAAATGTGCATGGCGGATATTAGGAGATATTAAGAAATTATTATACCCCTTAAAGTTCATAATTCATTAATACCATCTAACACTAAACCTGTGTAACTTTGCATATTGTTGACTATGGTTGATAACTGGCACTTGCGATTCATAGTACTATTTCTTCTCTTTTGTGTATGTTTGAAAATTTCCCCGTAATACAAAATTAAAAAACAATAAGCCTAATATTCAGTGGCAATTGGTCAGTATTAATTAATTCACCTTCTGATCTACAATTGCTTTGCTGGAGAAGGCAAAGTTGAGTCAATGAGATCTTAGGCCTTAGAATTAGAAACACTTTGGTTTGAATATGGCTTTGCTATGTTTAAGCACTATTACCTTGGACAAGTAATATACTTTTCTGGATCAATTTTCCCATTTATGAACAAGAATAATATTACCTACTTAAGAAAGCTTTGGAGAAACATGTGTAATATATTTGACATAGAATAAATGCTCTCTCAGTGTCAATTATCTTAAAACTTGACACAAAGTACTCTCTATTGAATATGACTCCCAAATAAATGAAAAAAGTATATATTTTTTCAATTTTAAGTTAATTCTCATTAAAGGTCAATCAATGATCATTCCCTAACTCTTCATGAATCTCCATAATGTATTAGGGAAACCAAAATAGGCAACTCATAATACGTGAAAATAATTTGACAGTTTCTTATTTTTTAAGGAGCTGCCTGATACAAGGTGTCCCTATTTTGAAAAAAATCATGAATACTAAAAATGCCAAGAAGCTTATTTCTGAAGGAAAAAAAAACCCAAAAACCTGTTTTAAGATATTGGAGGGGGAAAAAATAATAAAAGCCAAACTATTCTAGCCATTAACAGTAAATTCAAGGTGAGGTTTTGAAACTGTCTTCCTTCATGAGATTAGCCATCTTTAAGCTAAAATCAAGATACTATACAGAAATTTTGCTAAGCATTCTTACTTTACTTTAGCTTACTTGTCTGTCCCCAACTTTGAATCATTTATCACCTCATTTCCAAGAGCCAGAAGCTATTCAGATAGCTTGTATTTCAAGCCTATTAATCACTTCTGTATGTATAGATTGCTTTCCTCATTGAAGAGGATAAAGAAAAGGAACATGACCTCAAGATTTAAATTGTTTAATCTCCTTTATGACTTCCTATTATGTTTGTCAATTGTTGTCACTTTATTTTCTTCATAATCAGTAACATGTATAGTTTTTATATTTTTGGGGTCCTTATAGTTCTATTTACATCTAATAGAAAACTGGTATATGTTCTTTTTATAATGTAAATTTATTTGTTTTTAATTGGAGGATAATTGCTTTACAATGCTGTGTTGCTTTATGCCATGTACCAGCCACAGCTATACATATGTCCCTTCCCCTTGAGCCTCCCTCCAACCTCCACGCATCCCATACCTCTAGGTTGTCATACAGCACCAGATTTGAGCTTCCTGTGGCTTGGAGTAAATTTCCACTGGCTGTCTAATTTTATATAAGGTAATATATATGTTTCTATGCTACTCTCTCAATCCATCCCTTCTTCTTCCCCCACTGTGTCTCTTCTTTATGTCTACCTCTCCATTGCTGCCCAGCAGATAGGCTCATTAGTATGAGCTTTCTAGATTGCATATATATGTGTTAATATATGATACTTGTTTTACTCTTTATGAGTTACATCACTCTGTATAATAGGCTCTAGGTTCATCCACTTCGTTAGAACTGACCCAAATGTGTTCCTTTTAATGGCTGAGTAATATTCCATTGTATATATGTACCAAACTTCTTTATCCATTCATCTGTCAATGGACATATAGGTTGCTTCTGTGTCCTAGCTATTGTAAATACTGCTGCAGTGAACACTGGGGAATGTGTCTTTTTCATATTCTTTATGAAGAAAAATCCAGAGTCTCTGAAAATCTCCTATGTACATATTTTCTTTATCTTTGCATATTTGAAAGTTCAGCTCACGAACTTGGAGAGTAAATTAATTTAAACATTTTATTAGCCCTTATTCTGAGCCTGAAATTACATAGTAATATAACATTAAATATATTTAAATTAAATAATTTGAATTTAATGTAGTCTATATTAAATGCACATTTTTCTGTTTATATTTAAATTAATAGGAGCAAATAGTAAAAAGTGGAAATGAAAAAAAACAATTTACTCTAAAACAACAAAAAAACACAATGAAATCTACATTTCGCTTATCAACTTACCAATCTTTTCAATCAGAAATGTGTATATTATTTTAAAACAAAATACTCTACATATTATTGTGACACCTTCTTTCTAGTTAACAACATATTTTGGTGACATTTCCAAATCAGGAGAAATAGTTATGTCATTTGCCTTAAAGAATACACAGTATTTCAATTTAAAACTGTACCAAGATTAATTTCAATTATCCTATTTAGATAATTTATTTTTATTTATAGATTGATGATATTGAAAACAATGCTATGGTAAATATCCTTCCATTTGTATCATGGCAAAGTACTGCAGCTTCTTAGAGAGTTGGATTGCTAGTGTAACTGGTACATTCACACCCAAATCAGTTTCTGAAATATGTGCATTAATTGACAATGATAGCAAAAAGGATACTTGTGTCTAATTTTTTCAAATCCTTTGTTTTTACCAAATATATGCAAGTTTTATTTTACTACAGTGTGTAAAACATAACAGTTTGCAATTTTATTTCTCATATTTTTCAGGCTATGTGTGATACACAGCATTTTCAAATATTTGGGAGACTTTATTTTATTTTGTTTAATTTTGTTTTATTTCATATTTTTGTGTCAAGCTAATGGTATCTTTTCTCCAATTTTTCCTTTTTTAATAATTGATTTCTATAAGAACACATTTGAAGAGATTAGCCTTTTGTCTCTAGAAGACACTGCAATTATTTCCTCAAGACTGTCATTTCAGTATTGAATTTATTTATGATATTTTTTTCATATTTGAAGTCTATTTTTGCTTTTAAAAATATTTTCTATTTTGTTGTGTCCAAGCTTTTCATTTTTCCTAATTTATTAAAACTATTAGGTTCTATGTAGAATAAACGACTTTTCTCTTGAATGATTTCTTTTTAATTAAAAGTTCTGTTAGATTTAATCCTTTTACTTTTATGGCTTCATTTAAATGTTTTTTCCAAATGTTCCTCATTACAAGAATATTTTAAAATGTTGCCATATTAATTTTGGAGATTTTGTACCTTTTTATTTATAAAAAAATTTCCAAGGAAGTAAGTATTTTCTTTAAATTGCTTTAGTTAATGTGTTTATGTCTAGTTTGGTATTTGGTGTTCTATTCAGTATATTGTTTCATTTAGCTATATGTCTGTTGTATACAGATATTGAGATTCAGCAGTTTTAATCACTAGGACTTTAGAAAAACTTTTAATATTTTCTGATGCTTGTTTGTTTGCATTGCCTTTCTTTTATGTATTTTACTTGATTTTTCAATCATGCTTGTATTTTCAGAGAGGCTAAACCAAGAGCCTATAAATTTGAGACAAAACTTGGAAAATAATTGACCAAGGCAGCCCTGGAATTTGTGAACAAAATTACAGAGAGAAGAAAGCCCATTCAGGTGAGTCTCAAATTCATAACTGTTTTTAATATGGAGGCACTTTTCTGATTTGTAAATGGCTCGGGCCAAAGGCTAAGCATACGAAAAGAAAGCAGGGGTTGCTAAGACATAAGAACTCAAGCAAAATGGCTTTGGGAGCGTCATGAGGCTGGAGCGAGAAATATTAAGTGGCAAGTCATTTCAGGGGGAAAAGAAAACAAAAACAGAAAAACTCCTATTAGCTGCAGACTCTATTGGTAGGATGAGCCATTTCTTTTTTGGAGAAGGGAATGGCAACCCACTCCAGTGTTATTGCCTGGAGAATCCTAGGGACGGGGGAGCCTCATGGGCTTCCATCTATGGGGTCACACAGAGTCGGATACGACTGAAGTGACTTAGCAGCTATTGGTAGGATGAGCCATTTTTAGCAAAAGGCTTCAGCTTCAGATGCCACTGACTAGCAAGGGCAGATGTGGTTTCAGGTGAGTGGCACAACTGTTGAAGATTAATCAAAATAAAAAATACTCTGTATCTAAGAAAGCACAAGTAGAAAACAAAGGTATACTTGAAAGCACTTTTCTCTAACCTGACTTTTTGGTAATTTGATCAGTTTACTTAAACTGGAAGGATTTTACACAATCAGAATTTCTCCTCTGACCAATCACATATCCTCCTTCTATCTTGAAAAATGATGATCACCCAACCTGGAAAGCATATGTAGTGGGAAATGATTGTGTGCATGTGTGCTCAATCACTTCAGTCGTGTCTGATGCTTTGCGACCCTATGGACTATATGTAGCCCAGCCGTCTCCTCAGTCCATGGGATTCTCCAGGCAAGAGTACTGGAGTGGGTTACTATTTCCTCCTCCAGGGGATCTTCCCAACCCAGGGATCAAACCCACAGGTCTTGCATTGCTGGTGGGTTCTTTACTGCTGAGCCACCTGGGAAAAGCAGGGAATCTGGTACTTGGGGTCATATTCAGGCATGTTTAGCTGTTAGGTGAGTTTTGATCCACCCACGTGCCTTCAGCTTTCCATGCCACTATTACTCTTTTCATTTGAAAATAAATATACTATTATTTACTTACTGGGCTTCCCTGGTAGCTCAGTTGGTAAGGAGTCTGGCTGCAGCGCAGGAGACCTGGTTTAGATCCCTGCTTCAGGAAGATTCCCTGGAGAAGGAAATCACAAACCACTCCAGTATTCTCTAGAAAATCCCATGGACAGAGGGGCCTGGCTGGCCACAGTTCATGGGGTGGGAAGAGTCATACAGGACTTAGTGACTAAACCACTTATTTACTTTCCACAATTGTTAGGATGATTAAATAATTTAATAGAGAAAAAATCTTTAGTACTAAATACATAGAAAAGCTCATTAAGTAAGCTGTCATTATTATCAGGAAAAATAAAGAAATATAACCATTGTGTAGATAGGCCTGGTAATTTAATTAAATCAAATCTGTTAGGAAACGAAGAGCTAAATTACAAAGCAAGTATATTACTCTAAATGTAGATTTCTCCTAGTAAATATTAGATATCAAAGTGAAATAAAATAGCCATAGAGTTTGAGAGTTATAATGGTTATATAATGACTGCATACCAAGTAATATGTAATTTATATATGAATATAATATAATATTCAATGGACATGAATTTGAGTAAAATCCAGGAGTTGGTGATGGATAGGGAGGCCTGGCGTGCTGCGATTTATGGGGTCACAAAGAGTCGGACACGACTGAGCGACGAACTGAACTGAACTGAAGCCCGGAAAATGTAAACATAAAATGAGCAGATATTTTAGTATCAACATAAAATATGCAATAGAATGTAATAGCATAGCTGAAAATTAATGTCTTTTTAATGAAAAAGTGTTCAATATGTAATGGAAAAGTTTATTCAGTATCGATTTATATAAAACATATATCGCTAATTACAGTGGAAAAGTAGAATAAAAATACAGTTGAGTTTTCTAAACATTTTTCTCAATTTGAATGTATCAGATTCAGGAATAAATAAAAACATGGAGAATGAAAGCATTTCAATTAAAGATTGATGTCAAAATTCATGTCGTATAAATAACTTTATTAAAACTAATGTAATAATTATAAATGTTACCATGTGTAAGAAAAGTTTAAGTAGTGGTAAGTTTGAAATAAATGTTTGACAAGGATATACACAAAACTGTAACCATATTCTACTAATAAATGTGTGAATGGATCAAATTTTGTGGAGGAGAAATAGGATCATGATAATATATGTGTATATATTTACCCATATCAGAGTTATTTTCAAAGCATGTACCGTTTGACCAGAAAATATTACCTTAGGAGTTCACCTTTAATGTAAAACCTGAAAATTACATAAAAACTTAGATACAAAGATAACTGTGACTACAAATTTGTAACAGCAGCGAATTATCACAGAAGCAGTCTTTGGCTACCCATGTGTATTTCTTAAATAACTCTCATACGCTTTTCATAATGAAGCCCAGATAAAGAAAGTGAATAGTCAATGCCTGTTTGAACATGCAGAAGAGAAAATACATGTCTTTGGTTCCTTTATTTTTTATATTTAAAATTGTGACTTAAATTGAATAGCTTTCAACAGAGATGGAATTTTAAAATAAACAGCTATTTGAGGTGTATTAGAATATAGCATTGTCATGTCTTACTTGTGAAAAATAGTTTCAACCTTATTGCAATTGGCTGTATGTATATAAATTACAGATATTTTCCCTGAGCATTCCAGTTCTTAAAACTTTTTCTCAGAGTGATATTTGAATAAATTTATACAGATATACAAGGATATACAAGGATATCCTCTGAGCAATATGTAATAGTTTACAATAGATGCAGCCTATAGGACTATCAAATAAGGTTTGGTTTAGTATTATTTTATATCTTATACTTAAAAAGTATGATGCATTTTAAAATTCACACCTATATAGAATCATCTGAATTAGTATGTGCTTAGCATCAAATTCATATGAATTTAGCTCCATATTTAGTCAATAAATGAAAAACATGTTGGTAAAAAGTATCAACAGCGTCATATTTGAGAGAGAAGGAGAATGAGAAAGAAAGAAGGGAGGATGGGAGGAAGGTGGAATTAGTAAGCCTGTATACTAAAACATCAGTGATGTATCCTTTGATATAGGATCTGTAGAGATCTTTCCTTTGTATCTAAAGTGAAAAATGGAAGAGATTTTTACTTATTGCCTTATCTATAAAACAGTTATTTTATACTATTTTACTATAGAATAGTATAAAATAATAATATTTTCTTATTTTTATTTTTCTGTGAAACATATATTATTTTTAATTTAAACAATTTTAAAGGGAAAATAAAAGCATCTTTGCATGTCTTCAAAGTATATTGTATATTTTTATTATTTTCTAATTGATGTGCAATAAGAAAATATCTTTTTCATTTAACAAATCACAGTACTGTGAACTATTTTTTAGAAATGTATTACCCAGGCTAAAAATATGTTTCAACATAAAACTTTTCCCAATGAGTTTGTTTTGATACTTTTTATTAGTTCTCAAAAGAATACAATATTTATCTTACAAGGAATGGAAGGCATATCACTGCGGCAATAGGGTACTATACAAGATGCACTTTCTCCTATTCCCCTTTTTCCAAGCATTAATATTTTTAATACTGCTAATAATTTAACATTTTAAATGACACCACCAATTCCAAAAGAAATAATTAAAAGATAAATCTCAAAGGAGCTGGATGTGTAGAAAATTAATGTAACTCACTGCCGTGTATTTAGTACCATTTATTCCATTAGGCTTATGATCTTGAACATATATATGAACAAATTTATTTGATTAGAAAAACTGTTACCCCTCCTGTGTGTAGTTATATCAATTCTTCTGTAGTTTTATTCATTTACATATATGGAAAATTTTGGTATGAAAAGGAAACATCCTAGAGTACTAACCTATGGTGATAATACATTTTATGGGACAGTATTATAGTGATTTGTAATTATGGGCAGATCATTACTTGTCATATTCTCTGAATGAGGAAACCAACCTATGGTGAATTTGTCACTTTTACCCCCAAATACCACAAATAGTTATTTCTATCTCTAGCTGAAATCATATTTCATAAAATATCCAGTACTTTAATTCTACGTATTTTGGAAAACTTCATCATCATCATTATAATATATTTATTTTTAGTGTACTTTATAGGAAATTATGTCTTATATATGATAGAACTTACATGTAAATTTAAAAAAAAATGAATGTAACATAAATAATAACAACAGACTGGTTTCAAATAGGAAAAGGAGTATGTCAAGGCTGTATATTGTCACCCTGCTTATTTAACTTATATGCAGAGTACATCATGAGAAATGCTGGGCTGGAACAAGCACAAGCTGGAATCAAGATTGCCGGGAGAAATATCAATAACCTCAGATATGCAGATGACACCACCCTTATGGCAGAAAGTGAAGAGGAACAAAAAAGCGTCATGATGAAAGTGAAAGAAGAGAGTGAAAAATTTGGCTTAAAACTTAACATTCAGAAAACTAAGATCATGGTATCTGGTCCCATCATTTCATGGGAAATAGATGGGGAAACAGTGGAAACAGTGGCTGACTTTATTTTTCTGGGCTCCAAAATCATTGCAGATGGTGACTACAGCCATGAAATTAAAAGACGCTTACTCCTTGGAAGGAAAGTTATGGTCAACCTAGATAGCATATTGAAAAGCAGAGACGTTACTTTGCCAACAAAGGTCCATCTAGTCAAGGCTATGGTTTTTCCTGTGGTGATATATGGATGTGAGAGTTGGACTGTGAAGAAAGCTGAGCGCTGAAGAATTGATGCTTTTGAACTGTGATGTTGGAGAAGACTCTTGAGAGTCCCTTAGACTGCAAGAAGGTCCAACCAGTCCATCCTAAAGGAGACCAGTCCTGGGTGTACTTTGGAAGGACTGATGTTGAAGCTGAAACTCCAATACTTTGGCCACCTCATGCGAAGTGTTGACTCATTGGAAAAGACCCTGATGCTGGGAGGAATTGGGTCAGGAGGAGAAGAGGACAACAGAGGATGAGATGGCTCGATGGCATCATCAACTCAATGGACATGAGTTTGAGTAAACTTTAGGAGTTGGGAGTTGGTGATGGACAGGAAGGCCTGGCATGCTGCAATTCATGGGGTCGCAAAGAGTCGGACACGACTGAATGACTGAACTGAACTGGACTGAACTGAACTGAACATAAATAATATGTAATTATTAAGCTGAGATAGGATAGGCATTTAGTCTATAAATCATGCCTGACTCTTTGCAACTCCATAGGCTGTAGCCAAACAGGCTCCTGCATCCATGGAATCCTCCTGGCAAGAAAACTGGAGTGGGTTGTCATTTCCTTCTCCGTGAGATAGGATATTGGTTATTAAAATAGGTATTTAAACATGTTATAACTTCCTATCCAACAGTCCAGATACAGTCACTTCAAAGCACCGCAACCATGAAACTCCCCTCATTATCATAAAAAGAGAGAAACTTGGAAATATGGGCATAGAAGTACTAAAATGCAAACAAAAATGAGCCAAAATAGCAATATCATTTTACTTAATTACAAAATAGAATTTAAGAAGAAAAGGAGCAAAAGAACTGAGAATAATGTAACGCTCTTTTAATTTTAGAGTCATAGTAGTTTTGTTGTTTAAATTCCTGCTTTGGCAATAGTAATAGTAATAGACTCATCCAACCTTGTCCAGTTAAGAATCCCTCTTGGTCTCAGTAATTTTTATCTATAAAAAGTATCACAGCTCCATCTCCATTGTATATTTGAGATAAATGAGTTAATCTGACACAAATCTCACAGAAAATTGCAGTTGACATATATTGAGCAGTATGGATAAACTTTTCCAATAATAATTGTGTTTATGTGCAGTTGCAAAGTCATGTCTGACTCTTGTGACCCCATGGACTGCAGCATGCCAGGATCCTCTCTCCTCCACAATATTCTAGAGTTTGCTCAAATTCATGTCTATTGAGTAGGTGATGGTGTATAACCATCTAACACTCTGCTGCCCCCTTCACCTTTTGCCTTCCAACTTTCCCAGCATCAGAGCTTTACCAATTTGTCTACGCCTCACATCAAGTGGCCAAAGTATTAGTTCTTCAGCTTCAGCAACAGTCCTTCCAGTGAATATTTAGGGTTGATTTCCTTTAGGATGGACTGGTTTGATCTCCTTGCAGTCCACGGGACTCTCAAGACTCTTCTCCAACACCACAGTTCAAAACCATCAGTTCCTCAGCACTCAGGCTTGATTATGATCCAACTCTCACATCCATACATGACTGCTGGAAAAAAATATGGCTTGGACTAAACGGACCTTTGTGAGCAAAGTGATATCTTTACTTTTTAATACACTGTCTAGGTTTGTCATAGCTTTCCTACCAAGGAGTAAAGATCTTTTAATTTCATGGCTGCAGTCACCATCCACAGTGATTTTGGATACCAAGAAAATAAAATCTGTCACTGCTTCTACTTTTCCCCCATCTATTTACCATTAAGTGATGGGACCAGATCCCATGATCTTAGTTTTTTTTTTTTGAATGTTGACTTTCAAGCCAGATTTTGAATTCTCCTGTTCACTTTTATCAAGAAGCTCTTTAGCTCCTCTTCACTTTCTTCCACTAGAGTGGTATTATCTGTATATACGAGGTTGTTGATATTTTTCCCAGCAACCTTGATTCCAGATTGTGCTTGATTCAACCTGGCATTTCACACGATATACACTGCGTAAGTAAAGTGGACTGGAATGGGTAAATTTAACTCAGATGACCATTATATCTACTACTGTGGGCAAGAATCCATTAGAAGAAATGGAGTAGCCCTCATAGTCAACAAAAGAGTCTGAAATGGAGTACTTGGATGCAATCTCAAAAATGACAGAATGTTCTCTGTTCATTTCCAAGGCAAGCCAGTCAATATCACGGTAATCCAAGCCTATGCCCTGACCAGTAATGCTGAAGAAGCTGAAGTTGAATGGTTCCATGAAGACCTACAAGACGTTTTACAACTAACACCCAAAAAAGATGTCCTTTTCATTATAGGGGACTGGAATGCAAAAGTAGGGAGTCAAGAAACACTTGGCATAACAGGCAAATTTGGCCTTGGAGTACAGAATGAAGTAGGACAAAGCCTGATAGTTTTGCCAAGAGAATGCACTGGTCACAACCAAGCATCATTTTCCAAAAACATAAGAGAAGATTCTACACATGGACATCACCAGATGGTGAACACTGGAATCAGATTGATTATATTCTTTGCAGCTAAAAGTGGAGAAGCTCTATGAAGTCAGCAAAAACAAGACTGGGAGCTGACTGTGACTCACATCATGAACTCCTTATTGCCAAATTCAGACTGAAATTGAAGAAAGTGGAGAAAACCACTAGACCATTCAGGTATGACCTAAAGCAAATCTCGTATGATTATACAGTGGAAGTGAGAAATAGATTTAATTTAAGGGACTACATCTGATAGACAGAGTGTCTGATGAACTATGGATGGGGGTTCATGACACTGTAGAGGAGACAGGGGTCAAGACCATCAACAAGAAAAAGAAATGCAAAAAAAAAAAAAAAAAAGGCTGTCTGAGGAAGCCTTGCAAATAACTGTGAAAAGAAGAGACGTGAAAAGCAAAGGCGAAAGGGAAAGCTATACACATTTGAATGCAGAGTTCCAAAGAACAGCACGGAGAGGTGAGAAAGCCTTCCTCAGGAATCAGTACAAGGAAATGGGGGAAAACAATAGAATGGGAAAGGTTAGAGGTCTCTCCAAGAAAATTAGAGATAACAAGGGAACTTTTCATGCAAAGATGTGCTCAATAAAGGACAGAAATTGTACAGACATACAGAAGCAGAAGATATTAAGAAGGGTGGCAAGAATACACAGAAGAACTATACAAAAAAGATCTTCATGACCCAGATAATCACGATGGTGTGATCACTCACCTAGAGCCAGACATCCTGGAATGCGAAGTCAAGTGGGCCTTAGAAAGCATCACTATGAACAAAGCTAGTGGAGGTGATGGAATCCACTTGCAAATCCTAAAAGATGATGCTGTGAAAGTGTTGCATTCAATATGCCAGCAAATTTGGAAAACTCAGCAGTGGCCACAGGACTGGAAAAAATCAGTTTTCATTCCAATCCCAAAGAAGGGCAATGCCAAAGAATGTTTAATCTACTGCACAATTGCACTCATTTCCTGCCAGTGAGGTAATGCTCAAAATCCGTCATGATAGTCTTCAAAAGTATGTGAGCCTAGAATTTGCACATGTTCAAGCTTGATAAAGAAAAGGCAGAGAAACCAGAGAACTAATTGCCAACATACGTTGGATCATAGGAAAAACACGAAGATTAAATAAAAAATCTACTTCTGCTTCATTGACTATGTTAAAGTCTTGGACAGTGTGGATCACAACAAACTGTGGAAAATTCTTAAAGAAATGGGAATAACAGACCACCTGACCTGCCTCCTGAGAAATCTGTATGGAGGTAAAGAAGTAACAGTTAGATCTGCACATGGAACAACAGACTGGTTCTAAATAGGAAAAGGCGTACGTCAAGGCTGTGTATTGTCACCTGCTTGTTTAACTTATATGTAGAGTACATCATGAGAAATGCTGGACTGGATGAAGTACATGCTGGAATCAAGATTACTGGGAGATATATCAATAACCTCAGATATGCAGATGACACTTCCCTTCTGGCAGAAAGTGAAGAAGGAGCCTCTTGATGAAAGTGAAAGAGGAGAGTGAAAAAGCTGGCTTAAAACTCAACATTCAGGAAACTAAAATCATGGCATCTAGTTCCATCACTTCATGGCAAATAGATGGGGAAACAGTGGAAATATTGGCAGACTTTATTTATTTATTTGGCTCCAAAATCACTGCAGATGGTGACTGCAGCCATGAAATTAAAAGACGCTTTCTCTTTGGAAGAAAAGGTATGACCAACCTAGACCGCAACAGCATATTAAAAAGCAGAGACATCACTTTACCAAAAAGGTCTGTCTAGTCAAGGCTATGGTTTTTCCAGTAGTCATGTATGGATGTGAGAGTTGGACTATAAAGAAAGCTGAACACTGAAGAATTGATGCTTTTGAACTGTGGTGTTGGAGAAGACTCTTGAGAGTGCCTTGGACTGCAAGGAGATCCAACCAGTCCATCCTAAGGGCGATCAATTCTGAATATTCATTGGAAGGACTGATTTGATGCTGAAACTCCAATACTTTGGCCTCCTGCTGCGAAGAACTGACTCACTTGATGCTGGGAAAGATTGAAGGCAGGAGGAGAAGGGGACAACAGAGAATGAGATGGTTGGATGGCATCACTGACTCAATGGACATGAGTTTGAGTAATCTCCAGGAGTTGGTGATGGACAGGGAGGCTTGGTTTGCTGCAGTCCATGGGGTCACTAAGAGTCGGACATGACTGAGCGACTGAACTGAACTGAACACTGCATAGGAGTTACACAAACAGAGTGACAATATATAGTCTTGTAATTCTCTTTTCCCAATTTTCCCAACTTTGAACCAGTCAAGTTCCATGTCTCTGTGAAGTCTTTCAGTCGTGTCTGACTTTTTGAGACCGCATGGACTGTAGTCTGCAAGGCTCCTCAGTCCATGGGATTTCCCAGGCAAGTATAATGGATTGGGCTTCCATTTCTTTCTCCAGGAGATCTTCCCTACCCACATATCAAATCCTGGTCTTCCACATTGCAGGCAGACTCTTTACCATCTGAGCCACCAGAGTTCTAACTTTTCCTTCTTTACCTGCATACAGGTATTCAGGAGACAGATAAGGTTGTCTGATATTCCCATCTGTTTAAGAATTTTTTTCAGTTTGTTGTGTTCCTCACAATCAGAGGCTTTAGTGTAGTCAATGAAGCATAAGTAGATGCTTTTTCTGGAATTTCCTTCCTTTGTCTATGATTCAATGAATGTTGGCAGTTTGATCTCTGTTTCCTCTGTCTTTGAAACCCACCATGTATAGGTGGAATTTCTCAGTTCACATACTTTTGAAGCCTATTTTGAAGGATTTTGAGCATAGCCTTGCTAGCATGTAAAATGAGCTCAATTGTTTGGTAGTTTGAACACTCTTTGACATTGTCTTACTTTGGGATTGGAATGAAAACTAACCTTTTCTACTAGTCCTGTGACCAATGCTGAGTTTTCCGCATTTGCTGACATGTTGAGTGCAGCCCTTTAACTGCATCATATTTTATCATTTTAAATAGCTCAGCTGGATTTCCTTCACCTCCACTACCTTTGTTCATAGTAATACTTCCTTCCTAAGGCTCACTTGACTCCATACTCAAGGATGTCCAGCTCTAGGTGAATGAGCACACCGTTGTGGTATCTGGGTCACTAAGCCCTTTCTTGTATAGTTCTGTGTATTCTTGCCACCTGTTCTTAATCTCTTCTTCTGTTAGGTTCTTAACATTTCTGTTCTATATCATGCCTATCATTGAGTGAAATGTTCCCTTGATGTCATCAATTTTCTTGAAGAGATCTCTAGTCTTTCCCATTCCATGGTTTTCCTCTATTTGTTTTTTTTTTGTTGTTGTTCATTTAAGAGAGCCTTTTTATGTCGCCTTGCTCTTCTCTGGAATGCTGCATTCAGTTGGGTATATCTTTCCCTTACTCCCTTGCTTTCGCTCCCCTTCTTTCTTCAACTGTTTGTAAGCCCTCCTCAGACAACCACTCTGCCTTTTTGCATTTCTATTCCTTTGGGATTGTTTTGGTCACTGCCTCCTGTAAAATGTTACATATCTTCATCCATAATTGTGTTATTACTTATTATACATTATAATATATTATTTTGTTATCATATAATGTAGTAGAAAATAAAAGGTTATTATAGGTACTATGTCACATGTATCATTATATTTTATAAAAATAAAATTTACTTGAAATATTATAAATCCGATGTGTATTAAAAATGCATCAGTGGAATACTTATGGCAAATATTCTGTAAGTAGACAAAAGCCTCATTTTCTATGCATGTTTATGTTTATAATTTGTTACTATCTTATTATCCTACAAACAGAAAAAAATATATATGTTCCTGAATATTCACAAAATGTACATTGAAATACAGGTGCAAAATTTCTCAACAACTCTTATCAAGTAGAATCCAACTATGTACAAAAAGAATTATACACCATGACCAAGTGGGATTTAGCCCAGATATTCAAGGGTTATTCACAGTTTAAAATCAATTACTGTAATCCATCACAACAGACTTAAAAAGAAAATCACATTTTCACATCAGTAGCTGAAGAAAAAGCATCTGACAAAATTCAACACTCATTCATGATAGAAACTCTCAGTAAACTATGAATAGAAGAAAATTTCCTCAACCTAGTGACGAACAGCTACGAAAACCTATAGCTAGCATTATTCTTAATGTTGAGACTAGAAGCTTCCCCCCAAGGATCTAAGGTACAAGGCATCCTTACGTCTTCTCTTTAATATTGTACTGGAAGTTTTAACTGATATAATGTTTTAGCTAATGTAACAGGAGAAGAAAAGGAAATAAAAGGAATACAGATTGGGAAGAAAGACATGAAGTTGTTATTGTTCATAGATGACATATTCATATATGTGAAAGTTCCAAAAGTATTGACCAAAAAACCTCCTTGGAACCAAAAATTTTGTAGCAGGGCTGTAGTGCAGCCCTGTAGTCAATTGTTTTCCTATATATCAGCAATGAACAAGTATAATTTGAAATAAAAAATACAATACAGTTTACATTACCACCTTCAAAGATAAATATTTCAGTGCATACCTAACAAAATAAGTATAAGATCTATATTAAGAAAACTACAATACTCTGATAAATCAAAGAATTCTATAGATAAATATTTCATATTCACTGATAAAGAGTCTCAGTATTATCAAGGCATTAATTATTCTCAACTTGGTTAATAGATTCAATGCCCTCAACAAAAGTTCCAGCAAGTGACTTTGAGAATATCTCTAAACTGCTCCTGAAGTTAACATGAAGGGGCAAAGACCTGATATGACAGCTCAGGATAGGAGTAGGGGAACTAAGTTGGATGACTGATACTACCTGACTTCAAGACTTAATATTTTGCTGTATGATGCAGGGAGCTCAAACCACTGCTTTGTGATATCCTAGAGGGGTGAGATAGGGTTGGGGGGAAGTTTAAGAGGAAGGTAATACATGTATTCCTTGACTGATTGACTGATTCATGTTGACATGTGGCAGAAACCAACGCGATATTGTAAAGCAATTATCGTCCAATTAAAAAAATATTTAAAAAGACAATATATAATTAAACAATACAGCATGGTATTGGTGAAAGAATCCACATATAGATCAGTAGAACAGAATAGAGAGCCAGAAATAGACCCACATTAACATAGTCAGCTGATCTTTGACAGAGCATCATATGAAGATATTGCATTATTATTGACTGTCTTCCCCCTGCCGCACATTTTATCCACATGGCTCATTTATTTCATAACTGGAAATTTGCACATCTTTATTTTCCTCGCCTTTCTCACACATTCCATACCTCTATTCCTTCTAGCAACAACCTGTTTGCTTTTGCAATATGAAACCCTGTTCCCTTTTTTGTGTGTTTGTTCTTTTTTCTATTTCCTGTAAGTGAAATAGTATGATATGTGTCTGATTTATGTCACTTAGCATAATATCCCCTGGGTACATTCATGTTGTCTCAAGTGGTTGCATTTCCTTCCTTCTCATGGTTGAAGAAAACTGCAAGTACCCAATGGAATATTATTTCACATCTTTATCTAATGTTCAGCTATGACTGTCCATCTTGATTATGTTGATATTAATATAAAATAATTTGGCAGTAATGAGGGGAAAATTAATAGAAAATACTTCATGTTTATATATAAACTTTGATATACAATTATTCAGAACTATTGAAAGTGATCTTATTCATAATGGGAATGACAGGGAAATACATTTGAAAATTTGGCAGTAGTGGTGAGTTTTAATATCAGGAAATAAATTAAAAACATAATTATTTTTACTCTAAGAAACAAGTAAATTTATTCTATGTAAAACACATATTTATTGGGTTGAGGTTATCCCTTGTTTGTGATTGCATTATTTTTTCCTCTGTTCAGTTTTTTACATCACTCAGTAATTTTACATTATCCTTTTGCTTCAGAAAAACTTTTCCCTAGGAGTTGCAGTTTGCTTATATACTTTGTTTTAACTCCTCAAATGTGACATTTATCTAGAATACACTTAGATGCACAGTGAAAATATAGCTTATTTGTTAAAATTGCTTTGATTTTCTTCATGAGTTGAAGAAGCAAACAGGAAACAAAAAACATAATATTTCCAGTAAGATATTATTGGGTTAATCCCTTGCCTCTTTAGATTACTTAATACATTTTGGTTAAGTGATCAGCTTTTGAGATATTCTGTGTAAGATCTTTCTCTTGTCCAAAACACTATCTGCGTTCCTAAAGAATTGTGACCAATTTTAAGCTACAGATATGAACTTATGAACAAGAAGTTACAAAAACATACCTATAGTTAGCTCCAACCTAGTAAAATGTAAATGTCAGAGAAGAGTAGGTTTAGTTCAGAATCATAAGCTTAACAGTTAAAGTAAGCCACTATCTTTTGAAAATAGTCTCAAATTTTCAGACTTCATTGTATTCCCTGCTCTTCCCCTAGCTGATAGCTAAGGAAATAAAGGAAGGTTTGCCAATTTCCTTTCAAATCCCCAAATTTATTGTCTAGTGATGAGGATGGAAGGTGGAGAACTGCAAGGTTAAGTTTTTCATGTCAACCTATCCTCAAAATGCAAACATTTAAATAAAAAAGACCTTTTAATACAAATGCCTGGGTTTTCGTATCTAAGAGTGCCCTGCTTCTGGATGCTGTAGTCACAACAAGGCCCCTTGATCAAAAGGTCATTCTTTATTCTGATGGCATTCATATAATGACTTTTAATGCTGTGTTAATAATTTAGCTTGATTATTAGGAAATAAATCAGAATTGAGATGTACATTATGCAGTCTGATCTCTCTTCAGACTTGGTCAAGGTGTATGCAACTCTGATATAAGATATAAAAGTTGGTTCCCTTTTATATCTTACTAGAAATATGGTCACCTTTGAGTCTTGATCACGTTCTCCATCGAACCACCGTGAAAGTCTATCTGTCAAGTGCCTTATGTGGGGTCACCAGGATCTTTGCTGTGTCAGGAAAAATGGAGGACTTGTCTCAACTTGGGGTCACATTACATACTACGTGGACATAAGGCTTAGTTCACCGCCCTGTCTCTGAATGATCTTGCTGTGAAGGTTGTATCTGCCTTGGGTCCACTCCCTTGATGAGGACTCACCATTCCTCATCTCAGGATTACAGTGAGAATGTGGAGCAAGTAACTCTTCCATTATGAGTTTTTAAAACTCAGAATTGTCATCATGATAAAAATCTTGCTATTATCCTTTCATATCTCTATCTTTCTTCCTTACAAAAAAAAAAAGGAAATGAGGAAGAAGTCATTTTTTTTTAACTTTTATTTGTTCCACTTTGGATGCATGATTCTTTCTATGTTTTCAATTCAGTTCAGTTCAGTCCCTCAGCCGTGTCCGACTCTGTGCGACCCCCTGAATCGCAGCACGCCAGGCCTCCCTGTCCATCACCAACTCCCGGAGTTCACTCAAACTCACATCCATCCAGTCGGTGATGCCATCCAGCCATCTCATCCTCTGTCGTCCCCTTCTCCTCTTGCCCCCAATCCCTCCCAGCATCAGAGACTTTTCCAATCAGTCAACTCTTTGCAGGAGGTGGCCAAAGTACTGGAGTTTCAGCTTAGCATCATTCCGTCCAAAGAACACCTAGGACTGGTCTCCTTCAGGATGGACTGGTTGGATCTCCTTGCAGTCCAAGGGACTCTCAAGAGTCTTCTCCAACACCACAGTTCAAAAGCATCAATTCTTCTGTGCTCAGCTTTCATTATAGTCCAACTCTCACATCCATACATGACCACTGGAAAAACCATAGTCTTGACTAAACGGACCTTTGTTGGCAAAGTAATGTCTCTGCTTTTGAATATGCTATCTAGGTTGGTCATAACTTTCCTTCCAAGGAGTAAGCATCTTTTAATTTCATGGCTGCAATCACCATCTGCAGTGATTTTGGAGCCCCAAAAATAAAGTCTGACACTGTTTCCACTGTTTCCCCATCTATTTCCCATGAAGTGATGGGACCAGATGCCATGATCTTCGTTTTCTGAGTGTTGAGCTAAGCCAACTTTTTCACTCTCCTCTTTCACTTTCATCAAGAGGCTTTTTAGTTCCTCTTCCCTTTCTGCCATAAGGGTGGTGTCATCTGCATATCTGAGGTTACTGATATTTCTCCTGGCAATTTTGATTCCAGCTCGTGCTTCCTCCAGCCCAGTGTTTCTCATTATGTACTCTACATATAAGTTAAATAAGCAGGGTGACAATATGCAGCCTTGACGTACTCCTTTTCCTATTTGGAACCAGTCTGTTGTTCCATGTCCAGTTCTAACTGTTGCTTCCTGACCTTCATGTAGGTTTCTCAAGAGGCAGGTCTATATTTTACTGAGATGTAATTTATGTATTAAAGAATTTCACATAAATTAAATGAACCATTTTAAGTGGTGGAATTTTAGTATATTTAAATGCATAAAGTTATGCAATCATCAACAATTTTCAATTCCAGAATATTTTTATTATCCAATAAGAAACACTATAAATATTGTCACTCATGCCCTCTAGTCTCTGAGAAATACTAATCTACTGTCTGTATGGATTTATCTATTCTGATTATTTCCTATAAATAAAATGTGGCCCTCATGCCTGATTGCTTTCACTTAGCAAAACTGTTTCTGAGTTTGTTCATGTTTTTCATTATTAGTACGGCTATAGTGAATACAATGAAAAATTGTAGATGTTTGAGATGACTGGATCCCTCATACTTCGCTGATGTGAATATTAAAAAATGCAGCTTGTGTAGAAAATAGTTCAGCAGTTCCTCAGAGCATTATAAATACAGTTATGTCACCTAAAATTTCACTCCTGGATATATATACACTAGAACTGAAATTATGTTACACAAAATATTGGACATGAATATTCACAGCAGCATTATTCATAAGAACAACAAAAAAAGAGGAAACAATGTAAATGTCCATTAACTGATGAATAAGGGATTCCCTGGTGACTCAGACAGTAAAGAGTCTTCCCGCAATTTGGGAGACCCAAGTTCTATACCAGGGTTGGGAAGATCGCCTGGAGAAGGAAATGGCAATGATGAATGAAGGAACTGATGAATAGATGAAAAATTGTGACATAGCAACACAACGGAATACTACTGAGCCATTGTTGTTGTTACTGCTCAGTCACTAAGTCGTGTCCAACTCTTTGTGATCCCATGGATGGCAGCATGCCAGGCCTCCCTGTCCATCACCAACTCCCAGAGTTCACCCAAACCCATGTTCATCGAGTCGATGATGCCATCCAACCATCTCATCCTCTCTCGTTCCCTTCTCCTGCAGCCTTCAATCTTTCCCAGCATCAGGGTCTTTACCAATGAGTCTGTTCTTTGCATCAGACGGCCAAAGTATTGGAGTTTCAGCTTCAGCATCGGTCCTTCCAATGAATACTTAGATCTCCTTTAGGATGGACTGGTTGGATCTCCTTGCAGTCCAAGGGACTCTCAAGAGTCTTCTCCAACACCACAGTTCAAAAGCATCAATTCTTTGGTGCTCAGCTTTCTTTATACTCCAACTCTCACATCCATACATGACTACTGGACAAACCATACCTTTGACTAGATGGACCTTTGTTGGCAAAGTAATGTCTCTGCTTTTTAATATACTGTTTGTTATAGCTTTCCTTCCAAGGAGTAAGCGTCTTTTAATTTCATGGTTGCAGTCACCATCTGCAGTGATTTTGGAGGGCAAAAAATAAAGTCTGTCACTGTTTCCATTGTTTTCCCATCTATTTTCCATGAAATGATAGGACTGGATGCTATGATATTGCTTTTTGAATGTTGAGTTTTAAGGCAACTTTTTCACTCTTCTCTTTCACTTTCATCAAGAGGCTCTTTAGTTCTTATTCTCTTTCTGCCATAAGGGTGGTGTCATCTGCGTATCTGAGGTTACTGATATTTCTCCTGGAAATCTTAATTCCATCTTGTGCTGCATCTTGCCCGGCATTCTTCATGATGTACTCTGCATGTAAGTTACATAAACAGGATGATAAAATACAACCTTGACATACTCCTTCCCCATTTGGAACCAGTCTATTCCATGTCTGGTTCTAGCTGTTGCTTCTTGACCTGCATACAGATTTCTCAGGAGGGAGGTAAGGTGCTCTTGTAGTCCCATCTCTTTAAGAATTTTCCACAGTTTGTTGTGATCCACACAGTCAAAGGCTTTGGTATAGTCAACGAAGCAGAAGTAGATGATTTTCTGGAACTCTCTTGTATTTTTGATGGTCCAACATGTGTTGCTAATTTGATGTCTTGTTCCTCTGCCTTTTCTAAATTGAGTTTGAAACTGGAAGTTCACAGTTCACATACTGTTGAAGCCTGGGTTGGAGAATTTTGAGCACTACTTTGCTAGGGTGTGAAATGAGTGCAATTCTGCAGTAGTTTGAGCATTCTTTGGCATTGCCTTTCTTTGGGATTGGAATGAAAACTGAACTTTTCCAGTCCTGTGGCCATTGCTAAGTTTTCCAAATTTGCTGGCATATTGAGTGCAGCACTTTCACAGTATCATCTTTTAGTATTTGAAACAGCTTAATTGGAATTCCATCACCTCCACTAGCTTTGTTTGTAGTGATGCTTGACTTTGCATTCCAGGATGCCTGGCTCTAGGTGAGTGATCACACCATCGTGATTATCTGGGTCATGAAGATCTTTTTTGTATAGTTCTGGCTTTCAAGACTTCCCTGGTGGCTCAGACAGTAAAGTATCTGCCTACAATGCAGGCGACCCAGGTTCAATCCCTGGGTCAGGAAGATCCTCTGGAGAAGGAAAGGCAACCCACTCCAGTATTCTTGCCTGGAAAATCCCATGGATGGGGGAGCCTGGCAGGCTATAGCCCATGGGGTCGCAGAGTCGGACACAACTGAGTATATTCAGTTCCTTTCTGTGTATTCTTGCCACCTCTTCTTAATATCTTCTGCTTCTGTGAGACTGGTAGCATTTCTGTCCTTTATTGTGCCCATCTTTGCATGAAATGTTCCCTTGGTGTCTCTAATTTTCTTGAAGGTATCTCTAGTCTTCCCCATTGTGTTTCTTTTCTCTATTTCTTTGAACTGATCCCTGAGGAAGGCTTTCTTATCTTTCCTTGCTATTCTTTGGAATTCTGCATTCAGATGGATGTATCTTTGCTTTTCTCCTTTGTCTTTTGTTTCTCTTCTTTCCTCAGCTACTTGTAAGGCATCCTCAGACAACCATTTTGCCTTTTTCCATTTCTTTTTTCTTGGGAATTGTCTTGATCACTGCCTCCCGTACAATATCGTGAACCACTTTCCACAGTTCATCAGGCACTCTGTTGGATCCAATCCCTTGAATCTATTTGTCAATTCCACTGTATAATCATAAGGTATATGCTTTAGGTCATGCCTGAATTCCATGGACTATCTAGTCCCCATGGGGTTGCAAAGAGTCAAACACAACTGAGCACTTTCACTCAAATATTGAATGGTCTAGTGGTTTTCCTTACTTTCTTTAGGTCTGAATTTGACAGTAAGGAGTACATGATCTTACTCAAAGTCAGTATCCAGTCTTGTTTTTGCTGATTGTATTGCGTGTCTCCTTCTTTGGCTTCAAAAAATATAAGCAATCTGATTTCAATATTGACCATCTGGTTTTGTCCATGTGTAGTGTTGTCTTTCCTGTTGTTGGAAGAGGATGTTTGCTATGACCACTGCATTCTCTTGCCACAATTCTGTTAGCCTTTGCCCTGCTTCATTTTGTACTCCAAGGCCAAATTTGCCTGTTACTTCAGGTGTCTCTTGACTTCCTACCTTTGCATTCCAGTACCCTATGATGAAAAGGACATCTATCCCGGGTATTAGATCTAGAAGGTCTTATTGGTCTTCATAGAACCATTCATCTTCAGCTTCTTCAGCATCAGAGGCTGGGGCATAGACTTGGATTACTGTGCTATTGAATGGTTTGCCTTGGAAATGAACAGAGAACATTCTGTCATTTTAAAGACTGCACCCAAGTAGTGCATACTGGACTTTTTTGTTGACTATGAGGGCTACTCCATTTCTTCTAAGGGATTCTTGCTCACAGTAGTAGATATAATGGTCATCTCAATTAAATTTGCCCATTCCAGTCCATTTATTTCACTGATTCCTAAAATGTTGATATATTACTAACAAGACATATATAAAATATATTGCTAACAAGATATATATAACTCAAAGATTATTTTTGAAAGTATTAAATCATGAGAGCTGACAGTATAATATGAAAGTGAGATATGTAAATATTTAATTCAATAGAGTATGAGAAATAGTACTCTCCCTGAGAATGGTGTATCAGGAGACCTTAATTTAACTCGACAATGCATAATTAGTTATCAAGGGACAAGCAAGAAAGAGGCTGCCATTCCATGCAAGGAGGAAAAATACATACAAAGAAGGTGAGGCATAATGTAGTTTGAAGCTGAACCGTAGGACATGATACTAGACAGTGTCCACTAACAAATCCAATATGGTCTGAACTAAGGGTTCAGACCTTCAAACCTACAATGTAGGTTTCATTGTACACGCTGTGAAAAGTTGTGTATGGAAGAGAAGAAAGGTGGAAGAGAGGAGTTCACTTAGGAGGCCAATGACATATTAACTTAAAGATGGCTGAGGCATCTTGATAGAGTGTACACGCATACTAAGTCCTTCAGTCATGCCCAGTTCTGTGTTACCCCCATGGACTGTAGCCCACTATGCATTATCATCCATGGGGTTTTTCAGGCAAGAATATGGGAGTTGGTTGCCATGCCCTTCTCCAGGGAATATTCCTTATCCAGAGATCGAACCGCATCTCTTTTGGCTCCTGAATTGACAGGAAGGTTCTTTAACACTAGCACCACCTTGGAAGATCAGATGGAGAGCATAAAACACTAAAGTTCAGAGAAAAGGTCAAGACTCTAGACACAGATTTAGGATTCAGTCATTATTTATTGATTATTAGAGCAATCATAGCAGAATGCAATTGAATTATTTTGTATTGGGTTGGCCCAAAAGTTTATTTGGGTTTTTCCATACCATCTTCACTTCAGTTCAGTCACTCAGTCATGTCCGACTCTGTGACAACATGAATCACAGCACTCCAGGCCTCCCTGTCCATTACCAACTCCCGGAGTTCACTCAAACTCATGTCCATCGAGTCGGTGATGCCATCCAGCCATCTCATCCTCTGTCGTCCCCTTCTCCTCCTGCCCCCAATCCCTCCCAGCATCAGGGTTTTTACCGATAAGTCAACTCTTCACATGAGGTGGCCGACATACTGGACTTTCAGCTTCAGCATCAGTCCTTCCAATGAACACCCAGGACTGATCTCCTTTATAATGGACTGATTGGATCTCCTTGCAGTCCAAGGGACTCTCAAGAGTCTTCTCCAACACCACAGTTCAAAAGCATCAATTCTTTGGTGCTCAGCTTTCTTCACAGTCGAACTCTCACATCCATACGTGACCACTGGAAAAACCATAGCCTTGACTAAATGGACCTTTATTGGCAAAGTAATGTCTGTGCTTTTGAATATGCTTTCAAGGAGTAAGTGTCTTTTGATTTCATGGCTGCAATCACCACCTGCAGTGATTTTGGAGCCTCAAAAAATAAAGTCAGCCACTGTTTCCAATATATCTCCATCTATTTCCCATGAAGTGATGGGACCAGATGCCATGATCTTCGTTTTCTGAATGTTGAGCTTTAAGCCAACTTTTCCACTCTCCTCTTTCACTTTCTTCAAGAGGCTTTTGAGTTCCTCTTCACTTTCTGCTATAAGGGTGGTGTCATCTGCATATCTGAGGTTATTGATATTTCTCCTGGCAATCTTGATTCCAGCTTGTGCTTCATCCAGCCCAGCATTTCTCATGATGTACTCTGCATATAAGTTAAATAAGCAGGCTGACAATATACAGCCTTGACGTACTCCTTTTCCTATTTGGAACCAGTTTGTTGTTCCATGTCCAGTTCTAACTGTCTCTTCCTGACATGCATATAGGTTTCTCAAGAGGCAGGTCAGGTGGTCTGGTATTCCCATCTCTTGAAGAATTTTCCACAGTTTATTGTGATCCACACAGTCAAAGGCTTTGGCATAGTGGGAACCCAAATGAACATTTTGTCTAACCCAATATAATGAGATCCATGTATACACAAATATTCACATGCAGTATGTGGGTTTACACATTTTCAGCTAGAATTATTTAGAATTTCAGGGTGTAGAGGAGGAATTTAGAGTCAACATATATCACGAATGCTTAAATATTCATAGAAAATTTCCCACTGAAATATTTTAAGCCAAATTGAAGGTACAATATTATTGAAATGAAAGTGCAGTACCTAAAATTACAGGCATTTTGTGTTATTTAAAAAATAATATGAAGATTTGTGTTTTACATTGGCTCTAGACTTGTATTACTTTGTTGATAATAGCATCGGTTCCTAGTAGTACTATATGTATAGTGTCATTCTACAGAAACAATGATTGCTCTGAAAAATTTAGCTAGACTCATCCTATTTTGATTTACATTTTTGTTACCCCTGGGCCTAGAATTTAAATCTGTTGAACTGCAGTTTTCCCCTTTTATTGGGGATGCTTAACCATTTTGGCCAGCATTTATATACTCTTAATGCCTCACCACAGTTAATTTGCATGTCTATTTCATATTCCATATTAACTTTTTTGGATGTGTAGAATTCTCTTTAAAGAATTCATTGATGTATAATTCATTAGGATTCACTTGGAAGCTCCTGTTCTTATAAGATTTTAAGGAAGATAATTACTAGTACTGAAAGATGGTTTTTGGTATATTTTCTATATTAGGAAATATGCTTTACATTAAAAACTCATCAAATATGCATAGTACCTTATTAAGACCATTATTATTATTTACTGAACAAATATATGGAGTTGACTCCCTTTGAATAGTACAATATACACTTATTAAAGGTATAATGCTTAAGTCTGTTGATACCACATAGCAGTTAACTTGTTTTACTTTATAAAGTGATTTTGTAAATGATTTTGCTGATTAAGGTTTTAAAGAATATAGAAGGGAATTAGGGGAATAATATAAAAAAAAGACTAATGGCCTCATTAAAAACTGTTTTGCAGAAACTGCATGCACTAAAATGCACACAGTAGCAACAATTAGTGAGAGAATAGGCAATGGGTTCTGATTCTCTTACGTCACCAGTAAATTCTGCCAGTACATAATTTGTGAGGCATAACCTTACCTGCTAATGACTTTATGATACAGTGCAGATAGATTTTTTACAAGGAAAATCAATAACTTCAGAAAGCATGTAGAAGGTTTTACTTAGACTGCTAATATGATTAAGTGTGGGGAAAAAGACATCTATAATTTCTTTAAACCTTTCTCTTACTAGAATAGAACATTAAAAAAATAAAAATAAAACCATAGTGACTTCTACTCTAAAGGAAAGTTTGTTTAAAAAACAAAACAACAGACCCAAAATGAAGTCACTTATTATAAACCACAAGTCACCAAATCAAGACTTACAGGTTTAGTCTCTTCCAGAAATTAAATCTTGAACTAGTTAATCAGGAATCATGTGGTCAGCCCCAGTAAGGTCATCAGCCCAGTGGACAACTTGCCATCCCCTAAAAGGAAGTGACCTTTGCCACAACCAATCCACCTTTTGCTAGCATAACTTCCTTGTTCCCACTTCCTCTGTCTCTAGAAGTCTTTCATTTTGTACAGCTCTTTGGAACCTTTTGCTGTCTGCTAGATAGAGTGCTATATGATTCATGAATTGTTGAATAAAGCCAGTAAAATATTTTTAATTTACTCAGTTGGATTTTGTTCTTTTCTTTAAAAATTTTCCAGTGATTTTAGTGTAATAATTATATGCATATTTTTACATAGTTTTAATAACCACAAATCTATTTTGAAATATTATTGCTAAAGAAATAATATCCTACTGTGAGCAAGCCACGACAAAGCTATCTTCAATTCTGAGTAGATATAATTTCTATAGTTGCATAATACAATTTTATATAATTTTTTTTTCTGAGTACATGGCACTGTACATTATGTTACTGTGGAGAATTAGTGTATACTTTTGTGGTCTTGTGGATTCTCCTCTGCCTGAAAGATGATAGAGGATCTTAGGTTTCCTCAGGCTACATGCTTCCCTATAGAGCTTTGACTTAAGATCCTCAGGAGGAATTTTAGATGGAGTTAGGGAAAGGAAGTGAAAACTCAATGATGAAAATGATGGTTTTTATTTGCAGTTCAATTTCTTGACTCTGGCTGCTGTGAATTATAACTTAACTACCAGTTACATGTAGATTTGGAGGCTGCATGTGTAATGAACATACACATAAGTCTTTAAGTGCTTTTAACTGTGGTTGATCTAACTAAAAATTCATTGCTATCCTTTTTAAAACTCATCTGTATTTCTGTCTACACATTCAGTGGAAAAATCACTTTGTATAGACTAGCCTTCCTTCACCCCCGCCGTACGTGTTTTTATAGACTTAATTAGAGTTCAAAGATTCCAATATGAAATATTATCTTAGCCATAAATCTTATGTCTTTTTTCCTGCTTTGCCTTTTGAAGTTTCATTCTCAAGTTTATCTAGTAATAATTGGTGTATCCTTCATTCAGTTCCCTGGAAATCATTCAGTGAAGCCGATTGCCAATTTTATAATATACTAGCCTTAATTGGGTATTTTTAGACATCCAGAGGAAATGACACATTTCATTAATCTTATTTACATAGCTTTTATGATTCCTGCACTGATTTTTTTTTTTCTTACAATCATTTATTTGACTCAATCTATACTCACTGATGGGGCTTCCCTGATGGCTCAGTGGTAAGGAACCCACTTGCCAATGCAGGAGATGTGGGTTCTATCCCTGTCTGGAGGATCCCCTGGAGAAGGAAATCACAACTCACTCCAGTGTTCTTGCCTGGGAAATCCCACAGACAGAGGAGCCTGGTGGGTTACAGCCCTTGGGTTTGCAAAATAATTGGACACAACTTAGTGACTAAACAACAATATAGTCACTAATGGAATGATAATATGGAAACCATAATACTATCAGTCAGTTACAATTTGGCACATATTTACTGAACACTCACCGTGTTTTGGTATATTTCTAAGATCAGATAAAACAAAGATAAATAATAAAAGCTCTGTTTCCTATGATGTTTCATTAGTACCTAAAAGAAGGAAGAAAAAAAAACCACAATAAAGAGATAGCTAAAATATCATGTGATGAGTTTAAAAGAAGTAGATAATATGGGATAACATTGAAGGAGACTCTGACTAAGCTAGATTTGGTCTAAACTAGAGTGGATTTTGGATGCTGTCCTAGAATAAATGACACCTAAGAGGAGACCTGTATTTCAAGCAGTAAGTGGATGGGTTCGGAGAAACAAGACAAATATTCTAGACAGAAGAAACAGCATGTACTTCAAACCAGGGTAAAAGAGTGGCATTTTTAAATAACTGATAAATGTTATTTAAATATGGAAGACGGGATGAAGCTAAGAGTGGTAAGGTAAATAGGAGCCAGATCATACCATATTTGGATGTCAGCAGATGAGCGATGGGGAGCCAGTGAACAGCTTTTTAGATAAAGGGCAGTTCAATCAAATGTGTCTCTGGAGACATCACTCTGTACATAGTATGGAGACTAAATTGGAGGGAGAAATTTTATGAGAGGAAAACTATTGAAGCAATTCAAGTCAAGGATATCAGTTATCTAAATTAGTAAACTTGTTGAAAATTGAGAACTACTGAGCAAAAGAAATTTATATAACTTGGTTAATGAAGGGATAGGAGAAATGTAAGTCAAACACGGCTACCAGAAATGTGTGCACTTTTCATTTGCTAAAGTGGAGATTACCATCATTCTGCTTATGAAACACATTAGGAGGAGCAGATTTTTGGAGAAGATAATGAGTTTTCTTTTTGATCAAATAAGTTTAAGGTGATCTTGGGGCATCCAAATGAAGGTGTTTAAGTGTTTAGCAGGAAATGTATAGGCAAAATATACCAATCAAGGACTTAGGTGAAATTTGCCAAAGAGAGTCTAAATCAAAAGAGAAAAGAAAGGGGTGGAAAAAAAAAAAAAAAGCTAAGAAGAACAGAAAGAAGGAGCAGCTTCAGAAATATGAACTGAACCTTCTCTTGTTGGGTCCCTCTTCTTTAAACAAGTGTCCTCCCCTGATGGTCCCAGCCAGCCATCCCTTCTGGAGGTGCCCTGACTCTCTCTACAGAATGATGACATTCCCTTTTCTCAGTCCCTTCCGTTTTACAATACCCTAGTGCTTGGTACCTGCTGACATCCCATCAGTTTCTTTTAGCACCTTAAATAAAAGGGTAAAAGGACTTACATAACAAGGCAAATGGCTTTCCAGGCAAATACTAAGTTTAGGCTCTTCCATGGGAGTGGGAACATGCTGGGGACTTTCATGTCCTGGGTAGAATGTGTTTTCTCTATTCCTTAGGTGAAATAAAGTACAGGTTAACGTCATATGAAACATGTTCTCATTTAGAGGAGAAATACAGAAAATGTGTCTGTATCATAATAGAAATGAGAGCATGAGGTAAAAGACTTTATGCTTTCACTTATAACTTTGTAACAGGCCGCACTACTTAGGGTCTCTGATAATCAATTATTTTGACGAGTAAAGTAGGGACAACCGTGATGTTTACCCACTAGGACAGTAGTGAGAATGAAGAAAGATAATGTAAGGAATTCCTGGTATGTGATAGACTTTCAATAAATGCAATAAATTATTATTAGTGCCTTTTACTTTTGGAAACTAATAGTGTTACTTTCTAATCTTATAATTCTTTTTTTAATTTTATTTATTATTTTATTTTATTTTTAAACTTTACAATGTTGTATTGGTTTTGCCAAATATTGAAATGAATCCACCACAGGTATACATGTGTTCCCCATCCAAAGGAACTTTATTACATTTTCACCTAAACTGTTTCCAAGCTTCTTAAGGTCAATAATTGTCAGCTGTCAATGATTTCATATTGCTCAATGTAATGTTATCTAAAAATTAATGATGCTACATGTTTGACTATGAGGTGGCAGTGGGAGGTGTTTTGAAGTGCTTGTTCCCATTTTCCTACTAAGGGGGCAAGAGAACTTCTTTCATAAAAGAAAGACAGAAAAAGATATTTGCTAGTGTGATGAGCTGCTGCTGCTAAGTTGCTTCAGTCCTGTCCAACTCTGTGCAACCCCATAGAGGGAAGCCCACCAGGCTCCCCCATCCCCAGGATTCTCCAGGCAAGAACACTGGAGTGGGTTGCCATTTCCAACTCCAATGCATGAAAGTGAAAAATGAAAGTCAAGTCGCTCAGTGGTATCCAACTCTTCGTGACCCCATGGACTGCAGCCTACCAGGCTCCTCCATCCATGGGATTTTCCAGGCAAGAATACTGGAGTGGGGTGCCATCGCCTTCTCCAAGTGTGATGAGGGTAGCAGCAAACTTTTAAAAGTTTTTTCAATGAATGTTTAAAAATACAATTTCTTTACAATTAAAAAATTGTGTTTTTTTTTTTTAATGTTATTTGGGTTTGAATTTGTTGTAAAATTAAGCATTATTAAAATTCTTAGTATATATTAAGCTTTACTTCTTGTACATATCTGTTATGATTTAAACACCATTATTAGTTCATGTTTATGAATTTTCTAAAGAGCAGTGCAACTTTTCTCAAGCATTTGGTCATTTTAGTTATAAGCCTTTTTTAATAGTGCCCCAATGGAACTATTTTTTTAAGCACTGACTTTCAATAAATACTAAATTGAGTGGTTGTAGACACAAATTTCTACTTGTTCTCTCTGACTATAAGAAATAAGGAAGGAAGAATAAGAAAGCACACAATTGGGTTTAACATTTTAGGTATAATTTAATGGAAAATGTAATTTTCAATACATAATTCTCTGTGGTCACAAGGAAGCAAAATGAGAAACGTGTCCTCTATTTAACAAAATTTTTAATATGATTTCCAATAATTAATTTGAAATCCCCAGCTGACATACCTCAGTAAACAAGTATACTTTTTAAGCTGTTTTTTTCCTACAGTCCATGAATTTATGTTCAGGAAACAAACTAATATTTAAAAATGCCTGGCAACTTTTCAGCCCGAATTTACTATTCTTGGAATGAGAAAAATAGGAGAAGGAACACCCTAGAATTAAATTCAAACTCAAGTAGACATACTATAGTATTATCTAACATGAAGAAAATGCAAGGATTCATCTTTTAAGAATAAGACAACATATATATATATATATATATATATATATTTCTTTTATATAAAAGAAGAAAATAAACCCTTAGCAACTGCTGCTCTTGGCCCTCAGCTAGTTACTTTCACTTGGAACCCTTTTTCTTATGAGAGAATTTGTAGTGCCCCTCTCAATCTTCATACTTCTGTAAACAGGGGATTTGCACAAAGAATACATATTCTACTGTTATATTTTTAAATAACGGAATGCAGCTTTATTAAGTTACAATCCGCTAGGAAATTAATCCTGAAGATTCCTTGGAAGGACTGATGCTGAAGCTGAAACTCCAATACTTTGGCCACCTGATGCAAAGAGCTGACTCATTGGAAAAGACCCTGATGCTGGGAAAGATTGAAGGCGGGAGGAGAAGGGGACGACAGAGGATGAGATGGTTGGATGGCATCACCAACTCAATGGACATGAGTTTGAGTAAACTCTAGGAGTTGGTGATGGACAAGGAGGCCTGGTGTGCTGCAGCCCATGGGTTCGCAAAGAGTCTGACACGACTGAACAACTGAACTGAACTGAACTGAATCCTCTAAAGAGAAATGTTAACATATAAAGAAGAGTATTTTGGAAACATGGTAATGAAAGAACAAATGTAACTTTTTTTTCCCCCTCAAATCACAATTCAAAATTTGCACTATTTAGTGCAAATGTAGGATGAAATATAAAAAAATTTGAATCCATTACTTTTTTTATGAAAACACATACCTGACTCTTACCTGTCAGCTTGTTAGAAAGAAAGAAATTTAAAGAAGAAAGCTAAGGAAGGAAGGAATAAAGGAATTAAACAAGCTAGCTATGAAAGTGTTGGAAAATAATGCCTCACTGAATAAAAATATGGGCTTAAAGTTGGAGTATTAATAGAGAACTGGGGGAACTTTATTCCTGTCCACTAGCTGCAAGGGCAGAAAGGTCTCAAATGTATCTAACTCTCAGTGGATAAATCAACCCCAATTTTAAAAAGGATTTTTTAACCTTAAAAGGTCTATTTCTATGCCACAGTAAATGGTTTGGGGATTATCTAACACTTTGGATTATCTGCACCATTAGTGAGGATAATAAAGAGCTGACTGCATTTTGCATTGAAATAGCACGGTCTATTACGCTCATGAATAGTCTGAGAATGAAGCTTTGGAAAGTCTTTCTTGCTGCGTTTATGCACAACAGTTTAATTGACTGCAGCATGGTTGATGGGATTTTTACGTTGTTTACAAATTATGGTACATCCATCACTTATTCAGTAATTAGTTTCAAAATTATCAAAATTGATTATAGCAGATAATTTTATAGATACGGTCTTAAGCTTTACATTTCTATTCTTGCAAACAATGAAGTATTATTTCACAAATGTCTTGCCCTGGGTTTCTTTGTTCCAGTTTTTCTTGACTGAAACATTTTTGCCCTGCTCCTTTTTTCAATGGTGTCAAAAGGAATTATCAAATTTTAATAATTTTAAGAAATGTATTTCAAAGTAATGTAAAGGAAACCAATCTCAGTTACCAGAGTTTAAAACTCTGACATATTGGTAGAAATTCATTTTCCTTAAAATATTCCAAGCATTTCTGCTTATGGAAATCATAAAAACTTAAATGAGTTTTTTTCCCCCCTCTAAACACTACCACATGTCTGGGACTTAAATATCCCTATCAAACTTATGATAAAGATAAAATTCCTTTGTGTTCCTCTCCAAAGCTATTTTTGTTATTTTTCCATGGTTCACGAATCATAGTAATGCTGGAGAAAATGGCATTCTTCACTCACTAAATCAGGCATGAATTTGCAACGGTATTTCATGCAGAATGTCTGGCATAGATCATATTACTCTTTCTAATTTTAAAGTTTTAAAAATAACTGTGCAGTGTCTTATTTCTTCAAAAGAAAATAACCCAAGTACTAGGAAATCTTGAAAGGTAATATTAACTGCGTCATTTATCTCATAATGATAATATTTAATTATAAATAGCCTTTGGTACATGTTTTGGCATTTATTCATTTATAAGGAAATAATAAAAACATAATTTTTATGCTACTATCACTAAAGAGGTTTATATAAATGGTTCAAGTAAAATTTTCCCATATAACAAAGCTAATTCATAAATTATTCATTCTCATCTTCAATTTTGTTGTTGTTAAGTTGTTCATAATATTGCAAGGTCTGTTCTCATTGGTAGGGAGATATTTTTAAAAAAGGTAAAAAACAAACAAACAAAAAAACCCCTTTTTTTCTTATAGAACTTACATTCTAGGAGTAGATTAACAGTACACAATAAAGTCTGTTTTTGCCTTGCTTCTTCCTTGAACAAAATGCCACAATTTAGTGGTGGAATCTCACTTCCTGAGTGGCAGCAAGGTAATGCCACCCAGGTGGGTGGGAGGAGTTAACCCGCTGAGGAATGAATTTTACTCAGGATAAATTGAAGATGCTAAAGGAATAGGCAGATAATAGTTTTCTCATTTCCTCTTTTGATGCATTATTACAAAAAAGAAGAAAACTGTCTTTAGAATGAGGGTAAAAAAGTTTTCAACATATCAAAACCTAGAAAATTTACTATTAATAAACTCTGAAGAAAATTTCAGTGTATGAACAAATTTAAAAATGGTTTAACATAGGATTAATCTTGAAAAAATATATAAAAATATTTTATTATGAACAACTTCATACTATTCTAAAATGGGAAAAAAGTGTCATAACAAACTCATATATTTACCATTGTTTCAGCAAGGATCTAAGAAAGCATGGCTGATCTGGTTTGACTTATTCTCTCTCCCAAAATAAGTCCCCTTTTAGAGTAATTTGAAATGAATCCTAGCATCTGTCATTTAATCCACAATACTTTAAGATATAAGGATTATTTAAAATAAACCATCAGCTATTATTTTAAAATAGAATAATAATCAGGAAATACTCAATATGTGTCCAAATTCCCTTAATTAAGACATACTTTTGACATTTTATTTGCATGAATAAATATTCAAAGAAGGCTTATGCATTGCAACCAGTTGTTATGCCTATCACACATCTTTTAAACTATAATTTTAAACTACAGTTTCTCTTTCTGTGTTACAATTTATTTGTTGAATAAATGAGAGCATATGTTTCACAGGATTTCTGATGTTTTCATTTGCTAATTAAATTCTCATGCTGCCATTTAATACACCTAGACAGCATATTCAAAAGCAGAGACATTACTTTGCCAACAAAGGTCTGTCTAGTCAAGGTTATGGTTTTTCCAGTAGTCATGTATGGATGTGAGAGCTGGACTGTGAAGCAAGCTGAGTGCTGAAGAATTGATGCTTTTGAACTGTGTGTTGGAGAAAAGTCTTGAGAGTCCCTTGGCCTGCAAGGAGATCCAGCCAGTCCATTCTAAAGGAGATCAGTCCTGGGTGTTCTTTGGAAGGAATGATGCCAAAGCTGAAACTCCAGTACTTTGGCCACCTTATGCAAAGAGTTGACTCACTGGAAAAGACTCTGATGCTGGGAGGGATTGGGGGCAGGAGGAAAAGGGGACGACAGAGGATGAGATGGCTGGATGGCATCACTGACTCGATGGACATGAGTTTCAGTGAACTCCAGGAGTTGGTGATGGACAGGGAGGCCTGGCGTGCTGTGATTCATGGAGTTGGAAAGAGTTGGACACGACTGAGTGACTGAACTGAACTGAACTGAACTTAACTGAAGTTGTATAGTTTCTGTATTTTGGTAGATAGACCTTTAGACTAATAATTGACAAATTTCATTCAAAGTTTTGTTCTGATTTCAAGAGGTGGTCTCATTTTTGTGATATTATCAAACAATGAATATTATTGTTTATATCTATTTTTTTAGCTTGGGGGTGCAAAATTATGCTATTTTATTTCTGAAGTTCATTTTTGTTATACACAAAATTACTTCATCATGAGAAATTATTTGGTGTCATTAACTATTTGGATCTTCTAAGGTGCTATTTTAAAGGAAGGCAGAACAAATTATATCAGTTTTTTAAAACAGAATTAAAAATTAGTATCCTCCTATGGTGATTTTTTTTTTCTTTTAGCATCACTATAGGCTAATGCATTAACATGAATTCGAATCTCTTAGATTTATTGCAATTGTTACTCTTATTGATGATCAAACTCTATTATCTTTGCTCAAACTGTAGGTTCACTTCACTGTGATTCTTGAGTCCTTCTGATATAATTTAATACTCTTTAAGTTCATCACCGACTCAATGGACATGAGTTTGAGTAAACTCTGGGAGTTGGTGATGGACAGGGAGGCCTGGTGTGCTGCAGTCCTTGGCATCGCAGAGTCCAACATGACTGAGCAACTGAACTGAAATGAGCTGAAGTGTTTTCTAACTTTCTGGCATTACAAAAAAATTCAGGCTTATCTTTTACCTTTTCTGTACCAAATCTTTAATCAGGAATTTTGCTTTCCCCAAGAATCACTTGTTCAGAGCAAGTATTGATTTATTTTGGATTAAATGCTAACATTGAAAGTACTCATGATAAGAAAAGAAGTAGAATATATCACATGCAAACTGGTAGAAAACTATGAAATAAAAAAGCCAATTCAAAATACAGTAGACAATTTAAAATGAGACATGATTTTTAAAACTCTTGAAATTGGGTTTTAAAAATATAGTCCTTTGTTATTTGCAAGAGACACATTTAACATCTAAGAACACTGAAACTTTGTTATTAAAGGGAAAGAAAGAGAGATAATTGGGTAATACTATCAAAATGAAAGTTGTAGCTCTATTACAATTTATGACAAAATAGTTATTAAAGCAAAGATAATTTCCTAGAGATAAAGATCAAATTGTCAACATTTGCTGGAACATAGAGGAAGCAAGGGAATCCCAGAAAAACATCTACCTTTGTTCCATCAACTGTGCTAAATCTTTTGACTGTCTGGACCATATAACAAACTGGGAAATTGTGAAAGAGTTGGGAATACCAGACCATCTTACCTGTCTCCTGAGAAACCAGTATGTGGGTGAAGAAGCAACAGTTAGAAACCCATATGGAACCCATATGGATTCATTCAAGATTGAGAAAGGAGTATGACAGGGCTGTCAGCTTTCACCCTCTTTAACCTATAAGCTGAGCACATCACGAGAAATGCTGGGCTGGATGACTTACAAGCTGGAATCAAGCTAGGTGGGAGAAACATCAGCTACCTCAGATGCATGGATGATACCACTCTAACGGCAGAAAGTGAAGAGGAACTGAAGAGCCAAGGAGAGTGAAAGAGCTGGTTTAAAACTAAATATTAAAAAAAACAAAAAACAAAAAACTAAGATCATGTTATCTGGCCTCATTACTGCATGGCAAACAGAAGCGGGGGAAAAGGTGGGACAGTGACAGATTAGTTCTTCTTGGGCTCCAAAAACACTGCAGTGACTGCAGCAATGGAATTAAAGAGGACTGTTTCTTGGCAGGACAGCAATGACAAACCTAGACAGTGTGTTGAAAGCAAAGACATTACTCTGCCAACAAAGGTCCGTAGTCACGATTGTGGTCTTCCCAGTGGTCATGTACAGTTGTGAGAGCTGCACCATAAAGGAGGCAGAATGCCAAAGAATTGATGCCTTTGAACTGTGGTGCTGGAGAAGACTTTTGGAAGTCCCTTGGACTACAAGGAGATCAAGCCAGTCATTCTTAAGGGAGATCAGCCCTGAATATTCACTGGAAGGGCTGATGCTGAAGCTGAAACTCCCATATTTTGGTTATCTGATGCAAACAGCCAACTCATTGGAAAAGACCCTGATGCTGGATAAGATTGAGGCCAGAAGGAGAAGAGGGCATCAGAGCATGAGATTGAGTGGCATCACCGATGCAATGGACATGAACTTGGGCAGACTTTGGGAGATGCTGAGGGACAGGGAGGCCTGGTGTGCTGCAGTCCATGAGGTCACAGAGTTGGACATGACTGGGCAACTGAACAACAAAAACAATTAAATATAGTCACAATATAATGATACATGCTTAAAAGAAAATGCAAAATCCTCAAATATAAAGATATAAAATTGCATAATGTCAAAATACACAAATCAAGAATTTGATATTTATAATAAAAATTCAGTAAATCATAATCATAGTAGAAGGTTTTGGCTTCTTTCTTTGTAAATAACACATTAAGAGAAAAAAACTCACTGAAGCAAGAGAATATGAATACATTAACAAAAAGAACACTGTGCCTAAATGTAGGAAACACTTATGCATTTTATATAAATGTACAAAATAACTAATTGCAAGTCATTTTACAATGACAGCCATTCAAAAAAAGAACAAATTATATTCTTCCAAAAACTTTTCCAGAGAATATATAAAAATATGTTTTATGAAATTAGGGTAGCTTCAAAATCAATAAGAATCCACAAATTTATAGTATAAGACATCTAGAGTGACATATTTAATTGTTAAATTTTGAGGGGAAGTAATGGGTCTATCCAAGTAGCTTTTGTCTGTTTCCTCTTTTTTCAAAGAAGCCAGCCAGTAGGTAGGCTACATTCTGTTCCTTCTTTCATACTTTATAGGGGTAGACTCTACTGAAGATTTGAGAGATAAATTGAAATCCAAACTGTATTATAAAAGAAATCTATCTAGAAGTGCGAATTATAGACTCTTTTGGAGTGAACAGTACATGATTTTGCCCTTTATATTATAAACGTTTAGAAGCAGCTTGTACTTATGAGACAGACTTATATGTTTGTGCTCTTTGTTTCTCCTGTTAGAAACTGGACATGTACCCTTAGGCATTAAATGCCAGTGAAGCAGCATTTTCAGACTGGCAAACGGTACATTTATAGAATAATTGGCTATAGGCTAGCAGCTGTTTTAGTTACTTGTATGCATCAGACATTTAGTTCGGAACTCTAAAGAGGTGGAGATCTCACTTAAGCAAAATCTAACAGCTTGGGAAAGATAAAGAGGCTGTATGTCTGAGCAATTAATGGAAGCTTGGATCTTCATCCTATGTTGGATGGTAGAGACCTCAAAGACACATGCATCTCATTGTAGAATGAGTATACACCAGTGACCTGGGTCTCAGAGTGTGGTCCATGGAGGCCATTTTAACCAAATGGAAAAGAGATTTCTGAAATGTTTATGTGGAAGTGCACAGGTACAGCTCTGTCTGCAGTTACGAACCTGGCAGAAATGGTATCATATCATGTTAGGTATTGTTGAATAGAATATGTGTTACTCTAAAACAGAAGGCAACTGGATTTTGCTTGCACTCTCTTGAGAAACCTATATGCAGGTCAGGAAGCAACAGTTAGAACTGGACATGGAACAACAAACTGGTTCCAAATAGGAAAAGGAGTTGGTCAAGGCTGTATATTGTCACCCTGCTTATTTAACTTATATGCGGAGTACATCATGAGAAACGCTGAGCTTAAGAAGCACAAGCTAGAATCAAGATTGCCGGGAGAAATATCAATAACCTCAGATATGCAGATGACACCACCCTTATGGCAGAAAGTGAAGAGGAACTCAAAAGCCTCTTGATGAAAGTGAAAGTGGAGAGAGAAAAAGTTGGCTTAAAGCTCAACATTCAGAAAACGAAGATCATGGCATCTGGTCCCATCACTTCATGGGAAATAGATGGGGAAACAGTGGAAACAGTGTCAGACTTTATTTTTTTGGGCTCCAGAATCACTGCAGATGGTGACTGCAGCCATGAAATTAAAGACGCTTACTCCTTGGAAGGAAAGTTATGACCAACCTAGATAGCATATTCAAAAGCAGAGACATTACTTTGCCAATAAAGGTCCGTCTAGTCAAGGCTATGGTTTTTCCATTGGTCATGTATGGATGTGAGAGTTGGACTGTGAAGAAAGCTGAGCACCAAAGAATTGAAGCTTTTGAACTGTGGTGTTGGAGAAAACTCTTGAGAGTCCCTTGGACTGCAAGGAGATCCAACCAGTCCATTCTGAAGGAGATCAGCCCTGGGATTTCTTTGGAAGGAATGATGCTAAAGCTGAAACTGCAGTACTTTGGCCACCTCACGCGAAGAGTTGACTCATTGGAAAAGACTCTGATGCTGGGAGGGATTGGGGGCAGGAGGAAAAGGGGACGACAGAGGATGAGATAGCTGGATGGCGTCACTGACTCAATGGATGTGAGTCTCAGTGAACTCCGGGAGTTGGTGATGGACAGGGAGGCCTGGCGTGCTGCGATTCATGGGGTCGCACAGAGTCGGACACGACTGAGCGACTGATCTGATCTTATCTGAATAGCACTAGTGTACTGTTACCTTTGACCTCTCGGTGACTGTGATCAGCAGGCTCACATCTTCTGGTTTATTGAGGAGGTTGGGTAAAGAACGTCGACAATTCATATAAGGCTTGGTAACCAAGACCTCTACCATTGCATAATCCAGCAAGAGAACCTTCAAAAAAATCTTTTCAGAGCATGTTCTTCAGAGACTGAAGTTGGACTTGTTTCCTAAAACATGGCAAACATGTGGCCAGTGATCTGATTTCTGCTTATCTTAGGTATATTATTATATTTGAATGCTATAAAAAGCAGAGCATAGAGATATCAAGTTCTGGGTACAGTAAAGCTACTTAAAAAAAAAAACAGATAAAGTACAAATGCAAGTGTGTATGTATGTGTGTGTGTTTACCAATATTAACTCATAATTTTAATATTAATGTAATTAATAATAATACCTATAATAACTAAATGTATATACTCTTTTAATATTTTAGGCATAATTCTATGACCTTAATATATATTAATTTGTGTAATCCTTTAAATAACTCCAAAATATAGATAGTATTCTTGCCATCACTGTTTATAGATATGGATACTGAGGCTCAGAGAAGTTACATAATTTGCTGGACAGTATAAATGATGAGATTGAAATGGGATTTAATCTACAGTTTGCTCTTAACTACAACAATATGTTAAGTCTGTTACTAAAATGAAATAAAACCTGTTTAATTTTTTTGAAGCAGACAGCTCCTAATATATAAATTACAAAATAAGAAATTTCAGAAAGGCTTTGAAAAAAATGAGTAAAGAGAGTAAAATAGGTTTTCCTCAGAATGTTATAAATCTTCAATAATTGAAATTTGAATTTGGCTCATGAACAGAGGGAAAAAAATGGAACAGAATAGAAGATCCAGAAACAGACCCAATTATACATGCTGTTTTAGAATGCAGTAAAGGTCTGTCTCAAATCTATAGCATAAAATTAGACTTTTTGAATAAATGATATTTAGACATCTGGTTAGTCATATGGAAAAGATAAATTTTGTTTCCTACTTCACCAAATTGTACATCAGGATAAATTCCAAGTGGATTAAAACTTAAATTAAAAATATAAAATAATAAAAGGACCAGAAGCAAATATGTGTATGTATGGGGGGAGAAAAGACCCCCAAAAATTGGAACACTATAAGCATTTTAAAAACACAACACAATTTGTTAATGTGGTGTATTACATTGATTGGTTTGCGGATATTGAAGAGTCCTTGCATCCCTGGGATAAAGCCCACTTGGTCATGGTGTATGATCTTTTTAATGTGTTGTTGGATTCTGATTGCTAGGATTTTGTTAAGGATTTTTGCATCTATGTTCATCAGTGATATTGGCCTGTAGTTTTCTTTTTATGTGGCATCTTTGTCAGGTTTTGGTATTAGGGTGATGGTGGCCTCATAGAATGAGTTTGGAAGTCTACCTTTCTCTGCAATTTTCTGGAAGAGTTTGAGTAGGATAGGTGTTAGCTCTTCTCTAAATTTTTGGTAGAAATCATCTGTGAAGCCGTCTGGACCTGGGCTTTTGTTTGCTGGAAGATTTCTGATTACAGTTTCAATTTCCGTGCTTGTGATGGGTCTGTAAAGATTTTCTATTTCTTCCTGGTCCAGTTTTGGAAAGTAGTACTTTTCTAAGAATTTGTCCATTTCTTTCACGTTGTCCATTTTATTGGCATATAATTGCTGATAGTAGTCTCTTTTGATCTTTTGTATTTCTGTGTTGTCTGTTGTGATCTCTCCATTTTCATTTCTAACTTTATTGATTTGATTTTTCTCCCTTTGTTTCTTGATGAGTCTGGCTAATAGTTTGTCAATTTTATTTATCCTTTCAAAGAACCAGCTTTTGGCTTTGTTGATTTTTGCTATGGTCTCTTTTGTTTCTTTTGCATTTATTTCTGCCCTAATTTTTAAGATTTCTTTCCTTCTACTAACCCTGGGGTTCTTCATTTCTTCCTTTTCTAGTTGCTTTAGGTGTAGAGTTAGGTTCCTAGAGGAGAACATAGGCAAAACACTCTCCGACATATATTACAGCAGGATCCTCTATGACCCACCTCCCAGAATATTGGAAATAAAAGCAAAAATAAACAAATGGGACCTAATTAAACTTAAAAGCTTCTGCACATCAAAGGAAACTATTACCAAGGTGAAAAGACAGCCTTCAGAATGGGAGAAAATAATAGCAAATGAAGCAACTGACAAACAACTAATCTCAAAAATATACAAGCAACTCCTACAGCTCAATTCCAGAAAAATAAATGACCCAATCAAAAAATGGGCCAAAGAACTAAACAGACATTTCTCCAAAGAAGACATACAGATGGCTAACAAACACATGAAAAGATGCTCAACATCACTTATTATCAGAGAAATGCAAATCAAAATCACTATGAGGTACCATTTCATGTCAGTCAGAATGGCTGCCATCCAAAGGTCTACAAGCAATAAATGCTGGAGAGGGTGTGGAGAAAAGGGAACCCTCTTACACTGTTGATGGGAATGCAAACTAGTACAGCCACTATGGAGAACAGTGTGGAGATTCCTTAAAAAACTGGGAAGAGAACTGCTTTATGACCCAGCAATCCCACTGCTGGGCATACACACTGAGGAAACCAGAAGGGAAAGAGACACGTGTACCCCAATGCTCATCACAGCACTGTTTATAATAGCCAGGACATGGAAGCAACCTAGATGTCCATCAGCAGATGAATGGATAAGAAAGCTGTGGTACATATGCACAATGGATTATTACTCAGCCATTAAAAAGAATACATTTGAATCAGTCCTAATGAGGTGGATGAAACTGGAGCCTGTTATACAGAGTGAAATAAGCCAGAAAGAAAAACACCAATACAGTATACTAACACATACACACGGAATTTAGAAAGTTGGTAACAATAACCCTGTATACGAGACAGCAAAAGAGACACAGATGTATAGAACAGTCTTTTGGACTCTGTGGGAGAGGGAGAGGGTGGGATGATTTGGGAGAATGGCATTGAAACATGTATAATATGATATATGAAATGAGTCACCAGTCCAGGTTCTATGCACGATACTGGATGCTTGGGCTGGTGCACTGGGACGATCCAGAGGGATGGTATGGGGAGGGAGGAGGGAGGAGGGTTCAGGATGGGGAACACATGTATACCTGTGGTGGATTCATTTTCATATATGGCAAAACCAATACAACATTGTAATGTTAAAATATAAAATAAAATAATAAAAAAATTAAAAATAAAAACACAACACAAAACCTGGAAGTCATAAGTTAAAGAATGATGAAATTTATTACATTAAAAATCTAGAAACAAAGTACTATAAACAAATGAAAAATTTAATGATATATTGGTAAAAAATATTGGCAGTTCATCACAGGCAAAAGGGCTCATGCCTTAATATACACAAGACTCCAGAAATGAATAACAAAAACTAAAAATCCATTATAAAAAAGGAGGAACGGACATACATGGACATTATACAAACAGATAAATGGTTCTAAACACATAAAATATGCTTACATGATAATCAGAAAAGCGCAAATTAAACTCTATTGATATATGCCATTTTCATCTAATGGATTGAAAGAAATACTAACTTTGATGACATACTTGATGGCAAGATTGTGGAGATACAGTCTTTTTCACTAATTTTGAAGGTGAGTATAAAATGCTATAATGCCCATGCAACATGTTTTGGAAAAAAAGACCTTTGTTTACTTACTTGATACAACAATCTCACTTTGGGGAATTTATTTTCCCTGCGTATTTACCAGCTTACAAAGTAACATTAAATACAATTTGTTGCAGATTTATAATAATAGAATATTGAAAACAATATTCTGCTGTTTTTATAATTTCCTTTAATTCCATCAATAGGGCACAGTTTCTATAAAATATTTATCGTATACAAAATAAGTATTATGTAGCTACAATGCTTCAGATTTTCTAGTTTTAACATGCATAATATTAAAATTAAAGAATAATAAAATTTAGCAATGATCTGAGAGGCAATCTATTCTACAAGCAGGTGGGAAAATGATCAATTTGAGCGATTCTGTATTAACTAAGTCATTCCCTAGACATAAAATGATTATGGAGACTCTTTTCAGTGAATGGTAAGCCACTCCTTTGGTTCAGTAAGGTAGCTCCTCTAATTTGTACCTAAATTTTGAAGATAAGCCCTACTGGAATTTAGAAAGATTTGGTTTTCATCTCATCTCTTATTTTAATGAAATACAGCTACTTTTTCATTTGGCATTCTCATGTAAAATAAATATTTTCTTGTGTTATGATTGACATTTGATTTTGAACAGATTAATCACATCTCTTACAAAGCATGTATTATTGGCCTAACTGAAAGACAGAAATACTAGATTTTTACTTTTTTTTTTTGGTGTTCCTGCCATTAGACTGTTATTACCACTTAAAATTGCTAAAATTGGTAAAGTTGTAGGTGGTAATAAAGGTGATAAAAATTCCTTCTATCCTTCTAATTCAAGTTTTTTCTGTAATACAGGAGTGGTGTTTTATCATCTCCTTATGTCATTTAAATATATAACCTCTTTTTTAATGAGGCTCAAACTCTCAAATGTTATAACTCACCTCAGCTAAAATCTATAGTATCTTTTCAGTTTTACTGAGAAATAATTGGCATACATCATTGTATAATTTTAAGAATACAGCATGATGATTTTACTTATATACATTATGAATTGATTACCAAAATACCCAGCTAAAATCTATTTTCTTCTTCACCTGTTTACAGGTTCCTCAGGAGGCAGGTAAAGCGGTGTAAATTCTCTTTAAGAGTTTTCCACAGTTTGTTGTGATCCACACAGTCAAAGGCTTTAGAGTAGATAATGCAGAAATAGATGTTTTCCTGGGATTCTCTTGTTTTTTTTTTTTTTTCTATGATTCAACAGATGGTGACAATTCGATTTCTGGTTCCTCTGCCTTTTCTAAATCCAGCTTGAACTTCTGAAAGCTCTCGGTTCACATATTGCTGAAGCCTGGCTTGGAGAATTTTGAGCATTACTTTGCTAGCTTGTGAGATGAGTGCAATTGTGCGGTAGTTTAAGTATTCTTTGACATTGCCTTTCATTGGGTTTGGAATGAAAACTGACCTTTTCCAGTCCTGTGGCCACTGCTGAACATGTTGGGTGCAGCACTTTCACAGCATCATCTTTCAGGATTTGAAATAGCTCAACTGGAATTCCATCACCTCCACTAGCTTTGTTCATAGTGATGCTTCCTTCCTGAGGTCCACTTGAGTTCACATTCCAGGATGTCTGGCTCTAGGTGAGTGATCACAGCATCGTGGTTATCTGGGTCATTAAGATCTTTTCTGTATAGTTTTTCTGTGTATTCTTGCTACCTCCTCTTCTTCTTCTGTTCGGTCCATACCATTTCTGTCCTTTATTGAGCCCATCTTTGCATGAAATGTTCCCTTGGTATCTCTAATTTTCTTGAAGAGATCTCTGGTCTTCCCCTTTCTATTGTCTTTCCCATCTTATACTGACTGTACCAGATTGTGATCCCACCAACAGTGCACAGGGCTCATGTTTCTCCACATCCAATCTGGGATTTGTTATTTCTTGTGTTTTGGATGATGGCCACTATAACAGGAATGAGGTTTTACCTCTTGTGGGTTTTATTTGCATTTCCCTGATTATTAGTGCTTCTTGGCCATTTATCTTCGATCCACTTCATCTGTCCAATGCTCAGTTAGATTATGTGTCATTTGTTTTTGTTTTGCAGTTCAGTTGGAGATACATGGTTTGTAAATATTTTTCCCATTTGTAGGTTGCTTTTTCACTTTGTTAATGTTTTCTTTTTTTTTTGTACAGAAGCTTTTTAGTTTGAGGTAGTCCCACTTGTATGTGTTTATTTTGTTGCTGATGCTTTAGGTGTCATATCAAAAAAAAAATTGCCAAAACTCATGTCAAAAAGACTTATTGCTATATTTCTTTCTAGAAATCTCTTGATCCCACGTTCTACATTTAAGTCTTTAATCCATTTTGTGTTAATTTTTGTGAGTGGTATAAGATCTGGTTCCATTTTCGTTCCTTTACATGTGAGTACCCAGTACAGGAGACAGGGATCAAGACCATCCCCATGGAAAAGAAATGCAAAAAAGCAAAATGGCTGTCTGAGGAGGCCTTACAAATAGCTGTGAAAAGAAGAGAATTGAAAAGCAAAGGAGAAAAGGAAAGATATAAACATCTGAATGCAGAGTTACAAAGAATAGCAAGAAGAGATAAGAAAGCCTTCTTCAGCGGTCAATGCAAAGAAATAGAGGAAAACAACAGAATAGGAAAGACTAGGGATCTCTTCAAGAAAATCAGAGATACCAAAGAAACATTTCATGCAAAGATGGGCTCGATAAAGGACAGAAATGGCATGGACCTAACAGAAGCAGAAGATATTAAGAAGAGATGGCAAGAATACACAGAACTGTACAAAAAAGACCACGACCCAGATAATCATGATGGTGTGATCACTGACCTAGAGCCAGACATCCTGGAATGTGAAGTCAAGTGGGCCTTAGAAAGCATCACTACAAACAAAGCTAGTGGAGGTGATGGAATTCCAGTTGAACTATTCCAAATCCTGAAAGATGATGCTGTGAAAGTGCTGCACTCAATATGCCAGCAAATCTGGAAAACTCAGCAGTGGCCACAGGACTGGAAAAGGTCAGTTTTCATCCCAATCCCAAAGAAAGGCAATGCCAAAGAATGCTCAAACTACTGCACAATTGCACTCATCTCACACGCTAGTAAAGTAATGCTCAAAATTCTCCAAGCCAGGCTTCAGCAATATGTGAACTGTGAACTTCCTGATGTTCAAGCTGGTTTTAGAAAGGGCAGAGGAACCAGAGATCAAATTGCCAACATCCGCTGGATCATGAAAAAAACAAGACAATTCCAGAAAAACATCTATTTCTGCTTTATTGATTATGCCAAAGCCTTTGAATGTGTGGATCACAATAAACTGTGGAAAATTCTGAAAGAGATGGAAATACCAGACCACCTGATCTGCCTCTTGAGAAATTTGTATGCCGGTCAGGAAGCAACAGTTAGAACTGGACATGGAACAACAGACTGGTTCCAAATAGGAAAAGGAGTTGGTCAAGGCTGTATATTGTCACCCTGTTTATTTAATTTATATGCAGAGTACATCATGAGAAACGCTGGACTGGAAGAAACACAAGCTGGAATCAAGATTGCCGGGAGAAATCTCAATAACCTTAGATATGCAGATGACACCACCCTTATGGCAGAAAGTGAAGAGAACTCAAAAGCCTCTTGATGAAAGTGAAAGTGGAGAGAGAAAAAGTTGGCTTAAAGCTCAACATTCAGAAAACGAAGATCATGGCATCCAGTCCCACCACTTCATGGGGAAATAGATGGGGAAACAGTGGAAACAGTGTCAGACTTTATTTTTCTGGGCTGCAAAATCACTGCAGATGGTGATTGCAGCCATGAAATTAAAAGACGCTTCCTCCTTGGAAGGAAATTTATGACCAACCTAGATAGCATATTCAAAAGCAGAAACATTACTTTGCCAACAAAGGTCCATCTAGTCAAGGCTATGGTTTTTCCTGTGGTCATGTATGGATGTGAGAGTTGGACTGTGAAGAAGGCTGAGTGCCGAAGAATTGATGCTTTTGAACTGTGGTGTTGGAGAAGACTCTTGAGAGTCCCTTGGACTGCAAGGAGATCCAACCAGTCCATTCTGAAGGAGATCAGCCCTGGGATTTCTTTGGAAGGAATGATGATGAAGCTGAGACTCCAGTACTTTGGCCACCTCATGCGAAGAGTTGACTCATTGGAAAAGACTCTGATGCTGGGAGGGATTGGGGGCAGAAGGAGAAGGGGACGACAGAGGATGAGATGGCTGGATGGCATCACTGACTCGATGGATGTGAGTCTGAGTGAACTCCGGGAGTTGGTGATGGATAGGGAGGCCTGGCGTGCTGGGATTCATGGGGTCGCAAAGAGTCGGATATGACTGAGCGACTGATCTGATCTGATCTGATCCTGTTATCCCATCACCAAGGAAATGGCAACACACTCCAGTATTCATGCCTGGAGAATCCCATGGACCGAGGAGTCCAGCAGGCTACAGTCCACGGTATCACTAGAGTTGGTCACAATTTAGTGACTAAACCACCACTATTTTTTAAAGAGACTGCCTTTTCTTGACTGTTTTTGGCTCCCTTCTCAAATGCCAGTTAACCATATATACTTGGGTTCATTATGGGTTCTTGATTCTGTTACATTGGTCTATTCATCTATTTTTATGCCAGTGTCATACTGTTTTGATGAGTATGTATAGCTTGAAATCACAAAGGTTGATAGCCACTGCTTTGTTCTTTCTCAGAATTTCTTTGGCTCTTCAGGATCCTTTGTGGTTTCATATAAATTTTTGGAATATTTTTCTACTTTAAAACATGTCATTTGGAAAGTGATAACATGGCACTGAATCTATAGATAGCTTCTGGTAGTAGATATTTTAACTAATATTCTTGAAATCTGTGAACACAGGATACTTTTTCATTTATTTGCATCTTCTTTGATTTTTCTCATTAATGTCTTATAGTTTTAAGAGTAGAGAATGTTTACCTCCTTAGTTAAGTTTATTACTAATTATTTTATTTAAAAAAATTTTTAAGTGGAATTAATTTTTATAGTGACTTCCCTGGTGGCTCAGACGGTAAACCAACTGCCTACAATGCGGGAGACCCAGGTTTGATCCCAGAGTGGGGAAGATCTTCTGGAGAAGGAAATGGCAACTCCAGTGTTCTTGCCTGGAAAATCACATGGATGGAGGAGCCTGGTAGGCTACAGTTCATGGGGTTGCAAAGAGTCGGACACGACTGACTGACTTCACTTCACTTAATTTTTACATTTATTTTTAAACAATATATTGGATGTTCTATTTGGGATTTATTTTGATTGGAAATATGCCCAGTGATTTTCAGTATATTTTTGCCACCATTAATTTAGTGCATATACGTGAGAACTTATCATATTCTGCCTATTGTAGAAGAAGTTTAGCACAACTGTTTCATTAATAATGCAACCAGTGGATTGATAGTAACATTTTATACTTAAACATGAGCCTGGTATCTTCTTATTTTGTTTATGGAATATGATTCAAAAGTTTGTGCATCAAGTTAACGGTTGTGAAAGGAAATACATTTAGTTTGTCTTATTACTGTCACAGCTGCAATGCTGAGAGCAGTCAGCATCTGCTTCTTGGTAATCACATCAGTTCTTTGTTTCTTACTATACAAGTTCACATGGTCATCATTTTGAAATTCTGGAATAAAATACTGATAGATAGAGGGCCTTACCATCACCCTGGAAAATCACCTGCCTCTTAGTATTTGCCACTTAATTAAAACAACATCTCAAATAATGAAAGGAGGGTGCAGAAAACATACAGTAGGAGACAAATGCTGCAGAGAAACTCTGGTGCCTGTGGTTAGCCAAGCATTATGATTTATTAATTTATGCATTGCAGTGCCCGTGTGTCAGAGTACTTTATGACAACAGAATCAACAATATAGCCTTGAAAACAATAAAAATCCAGGAAGGTATGCTCTCCTCAAACAAAGAGTATCAGTAATGCACTTTTGATTTGATAGAGAGAAAAATCTAGACACTCTGATCTTCTTAACAAATACCACATCCAGAATTTTAAATTCTCAAGGAAATTAAATTTCCTTAGATGACCCTCGATCAATTTCAAGAAGAAAATTGTAAATGCTTTAAGATAAAGGCCATTTTTGATTAGCACAATTTATTTTAAGCCTTAATGATTATATTTCCTGTACCAGTTTTATAAATATGTCTGATATTTCTATCATCTTTCTATAAATGCACCTGTCATTTTTGCCCACACTAAATAAATAAAACATATTTGTTTTTTTCAACTCAGAGTGAATTTTGTTATCCTTAAATATGAGATAAATAATATCTTCTATATTTTAAATTCTGGATGTATTTAGAGCCTAAGAAAAATAAAAGTGGAAAGAAAGTTATTCTATTTTAAAAAGCCTAACTAAATAACTGAAAAATAAATTGATTTAATATAAAGTTTATTTAACTCTGTCCAGTGGCTATAGCAGAATACATTCCACATTTTTTGGTGATATATTAGGGGATGTTATGACTATTGTCTCCTCAGAGCCTATTCATAGTTTTATGATATATCTTTACTCCTATGACCTCTAAAATTTCAGTCCAGAAAACAAATGATTTAATAATCCAAAAGGAAAGAGAAAAGGGACAGCTATGTTGACTTCAATTGAATATAAAAATACTACTTCACAGAACAGATTAGATTTAGAAGTATATTCAAATTTTATTTCATTGATTCCCTCAATGAAATTATTAAAATTGACATGAAAACAATTCCTTTACATCAAAAGTTAGAGGAGGCAATGTCAAGGAGATGGTGGGAATGTAAAAAATAAATAAATAAATAAAAGAACCAAGGATGTGATATGCTAAATTACCAATACAAATTTTTATATTAATTAATAAATATACTTTTTAGAAAGTTGGTCCAAGATTTGTTTGAGTCATTTTCTTTTTGACCAACCTTGAATCATCAAATATGTCATCTTATTAAACAGTAAAATGGAAGTCTGTCTTCATGTGCATGAACAATTTACATACCCTTGTTTAACTTTTGGTTTTATGCACGTGTAGATGGATATTTTATAAATAAATTGAGGGTTGAATAAATAAATGAATTGAATGGCAAACATTAACACTGTACATTATTTTCTTATAATTCCATTGTCACCTTATTCATTTTATTCCGATCTAGAAAATTAGTTATAAAGTGAAAACATTTGATTTGGGTTTCAATTTGACTTTCAATATGGTAATAAACAAAATCCTCCTCAAAAATTAATTCCATATATTTTAACAAATATCTGTTGCTTTTCTTCTGTGTTTAAGCCACACTGCTAATGCTGGGGCAAAAATAAGTCAGATGTGACCACTGAATATAATCTAGAAGCCCATTAGAAAGGTAAAATAGTAGTTATGAGATGATACAATCAGGAGAACATTAGTCTGCTTCCACTGGCACAGTCAATAGTGATAATTGGACAGCAATTAGGTGATGACACCTGTCTAGTGGGAGGAAAGGCCCACAGCCGGAAATTAAGTCTCCTGGAATGAAATCCTCTGAGGGGACTGGAAAGGAGACCTCTAAGGTAATCCCATCTGAAGTAAGAAATAGTGATATTACATGTGCCTGCAGAAGCAAAAATGTGTATATCTCTCTGAACTAAAAGTAAAAAAATAAAGATGATATCATCTATGGTCAAATACAGAAAAATATAAGGGACATATGGATTTACTTAAATAGCATTGGACTTTTCTTGGAGGATATTATTCAGAGGGAAGATCAGGTAATGTTCTGAGAGTCAGCAGAATAGACCTATATGTGACTCATGCACTCTCTACCAGTGTAAATGGGCAAGCCTCTTAGATATATGGTGATCACTTAAACAAGACCAGGAGTTGATGTGGCTCAGATCATTAACTCCTTATTGCCAAATTCAGACTGAAATTGAAGAAAGTGGAGAAAACAACTAGACCATTTGGGTATGACCTAAACAAATCCCTTATGACTATAAGTAGAAGTGAGAAATAGATTTAAGGGACTAGATCTGATAGAGTGCCTGATGAACTATGGATGGAGATTAGTGAAATTGTACAGGAGACAGGAATCAAGATCATCCCCAAGAAAAAGAAGTGTGAAAAAGGAAAATGGCTGTCTGAGGAGGCCTTACAAATAGCTGTGAAAAGAAGGGAAGTGAAAAGCAAAGGAGAATGGAAAGATATACCTATGTGAATTCAGAGTTCCAAAGAATAGCAAGGAGAGATACGAAATCCTTCCTCAGCAATCAATGCAAAGAAATAGACGAAAACAATAGAATGGGAAAGACTAGAGATCTCTTCAAGAAAATTAGAGATGCCAGGGGAACATTTCATGCAAAGATAGGCTTAATAAAGGACAGAAATGGTATGGACCTAACAGAAGCAGAAGATATTAAGATGAGGTAACAAGAATACACAGAATAACTATACAAAAAAGATCTTCACGACCCAGATAATCACGATGGTGTGATCACTGACCTAGAGCCAGACATCCTGGAATGTGAAGTCAAGTGGGCCTTAGGAAGCATCACTATGAACAAAGCTAGTGGAGGTGATGGAATTCCAGTTGAGCTATTTCAAATCCTGAAAGATGATGTGAAAGTGCTGCACTCAATATGCCAGCAAATTTGGAAAACTCAGCAGTGGCCACAGGACTGGAAAAGTTCAGTTTTCATCCCAATCCCAAAGAAAGGCAATGCCAAAGAATGTTGAAACTGCCTTACAATTGCACTCATCTCGTTACTGGTAAAGTAATGCTCAAAATTCTCCAAGCCAGGCTTCAGCAATATGTCAACCGTGAACTTCCAGATGTTCAAGCTGATTTCAGAAAAGGCAGAGGAACCAGAGATCAAATTGCCAACATCTGCTGGATCATCAAAATAGCAAGATAATTCCAGAAAAACATCTACTTCTGCTTTATTGACTATGCCAAAGCCTTTGACTGTATGGATCACTATCAACTGTGGAAAATTCTGAAAGAGATGGGAATACCACACCAACTGACCCGCCTCTTGGAAACCTGTATGCAGGTCAGGAAAGTGAAGTTGCTCAGTCGTGTCCGACTCTTTGCAACCCGTCCGACTCTTTGCAACTGTAGCCCACCAAGCTCCTCTGTCCATGGGATTCTCCAGGCAAGAATACTGGAATGAGTTGTCATTTCCTTCTCCAATTCAGTCAGGAAGCAACAGTTAAAACTGGACATGGAACAACAGACTGGTTCCAAATAGGAAAAGGAGTACATCAAGGCTGTATATTGTCACCCTGCTTATTTAACTTATATGCAGAGTAGCTCATGAGAAACACTGGGCTGGATGAAGCACAAGCTGGAATCAAGATTTCCAGGAGAAATATCAATAACCTCAGATATGCAGATGACACCACCCTTATGGCAGAAACGGAAGAACTAAAGAGACTCGATGAAAATGAAAGAGGAGAGTGCAAATGTTGGCTTAAAGCTCAATATTTAGAAAACAAAGAACATGGCACCCTGTCCCATCACTTCATGGGAAATAGATGGAGAAACAGTGGAAACAGTGGCTGACTTTATTTTTTGGGGCTCCAAAATCACTCCAGATGATGATTGCAGCCATGAAATTAAAAGACGCTTACTCCTTTGAAGGAAAGTTATGACCAGCCTAGACAGCATATACAAAAGCACAGAGCCTGATGCTGGGAAAGATTGAGGCAGGAGAAGAAGGGGATGAGAGAGGATGAGATGACTGGATGGCATCATTGAATCAATTGACATGGGTTTGGATGGACACCAGGAGTAGGTGATGGAGAGGAAGGCCTGGCATGCTGCTCTTCATGCGGTCAGAAAGAGTCGGATGTGACTGAGTGACTGAACAGAACTGAAGCACAAACATGTCTACCCATAAAATAAATTCAAGATGGAAACATAAAAAATGTTAATTGTGTTTATCTCTAAAGAAGTAATAGGTGTAAATCATTTACCACAGTTTTCTGTATTATTTTTTCTACACTATGTATATACTGGCATAATTTTTAAGTACAAAATTATAATTATTTACTATATTTAGGCAACATGTAATATTATAAACATTTACTCTGTACAGGCATTATGCTATGGTTTGTATATGCATATTTTCAAAACTGTGAAATATAAGCAATTTTGCATCACATTTTAGGGCTTTCCAAATGGCACTACTGGTATAGAAGCTGCCTGCCAATGCAGGAGACATAAGAGACACAGATTCAATCCCTGGGTGAGGACAATTCCCTGGAGGAGGGCATGGCAACCCATTCCAGTATTCTTGCTTGGAAAATCCCATGGACAAAGGAGCCTGGCTGGCTATGTGACCATAGTCCACAGGGTCACAAAGATTCAGACACAACTGAAGCAACTCAGCACACATATCACATTTTATAGCTGAGTAAAGTAAGGTAATGAAGATAACATTTACATGGAATGATATTTGTCCTTTTAGAAAGCTGGTTGAAGTTTCAATGCAAAGTATTGGTATATAATGAAAATGTAAAGTACACTTATATATAAAATATTCGACAGGCACTGGGTTTTTCATATTTCCATAAAAATCATTTCTTTTTTAAAAGTTAATTTTGTTATAACAAGAAAAAAGCTCTTCATGAATCAACAGCAAGATGACATAAAAAATAATCGCTTATAATATGGGATAGTGAACATCAGAGGGAGAAATGATCATTTATAAAAGGAAGAATGGCAGTAGAGGTCCAGTTTCTGTGTTACTGTATATGATGGATGAGTTAATTCCTCTGACTAATGAACCAAGTCCTTCTCTTGGCCAGAACTAATGAACTAGGATGTTTTGCAGACTCAATATTGTAAAGTATCCACTCCTCTGAAATAGACATGGGCCTTGATGACAGCTATCATATGTTAAATAATGATCATGGTGGAACCTTCCCTGAAGTCACTCATCTTTTTCTTCTTTTTTCTTAAAGGTGTTTGAAAGCTCGTGGATGGAGGATATTAATGAAATATAACTAGCAGACCACTAGAGAGTACCTAGTTTTAGAAACATGAGATTTCTTTGTCATGTGGGGGATCATTATTAAAATTAGGAATGCAGCTTGACAATAGTATTTATGTAATTTGACTGTATACAAATGATGGTAATATTATATGGTATGCTCTTCTATATAAAGGAGAAAGTAGAATTGTAGAATAATCTCAAAAGATAAAGTCTCTGAGAAGTATGGAAGTGGAAGGGATATCAGGACATCTGATGAATGTGACACTATTTGAAATTCAAACATGATTCACAAATTTTTCTTAGGACTCACAGAGGGTATTTCAATATCACAGAAACCTGGACAAGGAATGTCCCTTCTGTCAATATTGTGTTTTATTATCCATGCATAATATTTCTACTACTGGAATAGCCAAAAGAGGATAAGAAATGCTATTAATAAAACTTTTATTGATTTATTATTGTTTCTTTATATTATCCAAGGTTTCAGAAAATTGTCCTGCTTTAAACTGCTGCTAAAACTCTTGTGTCAAATTCCAAAATATCTCCTATATATTTGCATTTGACATCATAAGGCAGCTGGTCAAAAAAAGAAAAAAAATCAGAGGATTTAGTACATATACTGCAGCACAGTGAAGTGTTTAGAACAACAAATTCTGTATTATTTTTCAGCATATGCAAATATTCTTTCCCAGCTGAAAGAATAAAAAATTACCTAACAAATACAGAACTTGTGTGCTTGGCATTCTTCTTAAATTTTATAAACAATAAATCATGTAATCCTCAAAAAATCTCATTAAGAATTTCTCAATTGTGGTGCCCATTTTAAAGATGAGAAAATAAGATACCAACAGAGATTGATAAATCTGCCATTATAGAGTTGGAAGTGGCTGATCAGGCCGGGAGCTGACTGTGGCTCAGATCATGAGCTCCTTATTGCCAAATTCAGATTTAAATTGAAGAAAGTAGGGAAAACCACGAGACCGTTCAGGTATGACTTAAATCAAATCCCTTACGATTATACAGTGGAAGTGAGAAATAGATTTAAGGGCCTAGATCTGATAGATACAGTGCCTGATGAACTATGGACTGAGGTTCATGACACTGTACAGGAGACAGGGATCAAGACCATCCCCATGGAAAAGAAATGCAAAAAAGCAAAATGGCTGTCTGGGGAGGCCTTACAAATAGCTGTGAAAAGAAGAGAAGAGAAAAGCAAAGGAGAAAAGGAAATATATAAGCATCTGAATGCAGAGTGACCAATACAGTATACTAACGCATATATATGGAATTTAGAAAGATGGTAACGATAACCCTGTGTGTGAGACAGCAAAAGAGATACAGATGTTTAGAACAGTCTTTTGGACTCTCGGGGAGAGGGTGAGAATGGGATGATTTGGGAGAATGGCATTGAAACATGTATAATATCATATAAAAAACGAGTCGCCAGTCCAGGTTCGATACATGATACTGGATGCTTGGGATGACTGGATACTGGTGCACTGGGATGACCCAGAGGGGAGGTATGGGGAGGGAGGTGGAAGGGGGGTTCAGGATGGGGAGCACATGTACACCCGTGGCAGATTCATGTTGATGTATGGCAAAACCAGTACAATACTGTAAAGTAATTAACCTCCAATTAAAATAAATAAGTTTATATTTAACAAAATAAAATTAAATTAAAAAAAAAAACAAAGAATAGCAAGAAGAGATAAGAAGGTCTTCCTCAGCAATCAAAGCAAAGAAATAGAAGAAAACAATAGAATGCAAAGACTAGAGATCTCTTCAAGAAAATTAGAGATACCAAGGGAATATTCATGCAAAGATGGGCTTGATAAAGGACAGAAATGGTATGGAACTAATAGAAGCAGAAGATATTAAGAAGAGGTGGCAGGAATACACAGAAGAACTGTACAAAAAAAGATCTTCACGACCCAGATAATCACGATGCTGTGAACACTCACCTAGAGCCAGACATCCTGGAATGTGAAGTCAAGTGGGCCTTAGGTAGTATTACTATGAACAAAGCTAGTGGAGGTGATGGAATTCCAGTTGAGCTATTTCAAACCTTGAAACGTGATGCTGTGAAAATGCTGCACTCAATATGCCAGCAAATCTGGAAAACTCAGCAGTGACCACAGGACTGGAAAAAGTCAGTTTTCATTCCAAACCCAATGAAAGGCAATGCCAAAGAATGCTCAAACTACAGCACAATTGCACTCATCTCACACGTTAGTAAAGTAATGCTCAAAATTCTCCAAGCCAGGCTTCAGCAATATGCGAACCGTGAACATCCAGATGTTCAAGCTGGTTTTAGAAAAGGCAGAGGAACCAGAGAACAAATTGCCAACATCCACTGGATCATTGAAAAATGAAGATAGTTCCAGAAAAACATCTATTTCTGCTTTATTGACTATTGCAAAGCCTTTGACTGTGGATCACAATGAACTGTGTAAAATTCTGAAAGAGATGGGAATACCCCAGACCACCTGATCTGCCTCTTGAGAAAACTATATGCAGGTCAGGAAGCAACAGTTAGAACTGGGCATGGAACAACAGACTGGTTCCAAATAGGAAAAGGAGTACGTCAAGGCTGTATATTGTCAGCCTGCTTATTTAACGTGTATGCAGAGTACATCATAGAAATGCTGGGCTGGAGAAGCACAAGCTGGAATAAAGATTGCCAGGAGAAATGTCAATAACCTCAGATATGCAGATGACATCATCCTTATGGCAGAAAGTGAAGAGGAACTAAAAAGCCTCTTGATGAAGGTGAAAGAGGAGAGTGAAAAAGTTGGCTTAAAACTCAACATGCAGAAAACGAACATCATGGCATCTGGTCCCATCACTTCATGGGAAATAGATGGAGAAACAGTGGAAACAGTGGCTGACTTTATTTTTCTGGGCTCCAAAATCACTGCAGATGGTGACTGCAGCCATGAAATTAAAAGACGCTTACTACTTGGAAGAAAAGTTATGACCAACCTAGATAACATGTTGAAAAGCAGAGACATTACTTTGCCAACAAAGGTCTATCTAGTCAAGGCTATGTTTTTTTCCAATGGTCATGTATGAAAGGTTGTTGTTGAATCACGTGAATACACCAGGATTCTTGGCCCCCGGAGGAGAAGAATTCAATCCGGGGCCAGAGACGAGGCTTGATCGCTCAGAACTTTTGTGTAATAAAGTTCTGTTAAAGTATAAAGGAGATAGAGAAAGCTTCTGACATAGGCATCAGAAGGGGGCAGAAAGAGTACCCGCTTGCTAGTGTTAACAATGCAGTTATATACTCTCCAGTGAATCCAAAGAATGTCTGGAGGTTGTAAAGACCTCATCAGACCTACTCCCATAATTTACATTTTAAGATAACACTGTCCTCAGGCAAGACACATCCTTGTAAAGACCAGGTCTACTTCCATAATTAACATTTTAAGATAACAGAAGGTTGAATCCAAAGACTGTCCTTAGGCAGGATACATCATTGGTATATAATCCTAAGGAATGTGGAGAAAGGAAAAAAGTTTGTCCTTTCTTCCTCCTTGAGAATTCCAGACCCCTCTCTCCTTGGGGACCCCTAGACTCCCTATCAACCTGCCTAGGAAATGACTCTCTCATGTATGGATCCAAGAGTTGGACTATGAAGAAAGCTGAGCGCCGAAGCATGATGCTTTTGAACTGTGATGTTGGAGAAGACTCTTGACAGTCCCTTGGACTGCAAGGAGATCCAACCAGTCCATTCTGAAGATGATCAGTCCTGGGTGTTCTTCGGAAGGAATGATGCTAAAGCTGAAACTCCAGTACTTTGGCCACCTCATGCGAAGAGTTGACTCATTGGAAAAGACTCTGATGCTGGGAGGGATTGGGGGCAGGAGGAAAAGGGGACGACAGAGGATGGGATGGCTGGATTGGCATCACCTATTGGACATGAGTTTGAGTGAACTCCGAGAGATGGTGATGGACAGGGAGGCCTGGCGTGCTGTGATTCATGGGGTTGCAAAGGGTCGGACACACTTGAGCGACTGGAATGAAATGAACTGATCAGGATTCAGTTCAGTGGCTCAGTCCTGTCTGACTCTCTGCAATACCATGGACTGCAGCATGCCAGGCTTTGCTGTCCATTACCAATTCCCGGAGTATACTCAAACTGATGTCCATTGATTCAGTGATGCCATCTAATCATCTCATCCTCTGTAGTCCCCTCTCCTCCCACCTTCAATCTTTCCCAGCATCAAAGTCTTTTCCAGTGAGCCAGTTCTTTGCATCAGGTGGCCAAAATATTGGAGTTTCAGCTTCAGCATCAGTCCTTCCAATGAATATTCAGGACTGATTTCCTTTAGGATGGACTGGTTGGATCTCCTTGACATCCAAGAGACTCTCAAGAGCCCTTTCCAACACCACAGTTTATTTTTATTTTATTTTATTTTTACGCTTTTGAGCTTTTATTTTTTTTATTTTTATTTTTTTAAATTTTATTTTATTTTTAAACTTTACAATATTGTATTGGTTATGCCATATATGGAAATGAATCTGCCACAGGCACACATGTATTCCCCATCCTGAACCCTCCACCCTCCTCCCTCCCCATACCATCCCTCTGGGTAATCCCAGTGCACCAGTCCCAAGCATCCAGTATCGTGCATCGAACCTGGACTGGCAACTTGTTTCAAATATGATATTATGCATATTTCAATGCCATTCTCCCAAATCATCCCACCCTCTCCCTCTCCCACAGAGTCCAAAAGACTGTTCTATACATCTGTGTCTCTTTTGCTGTTTCGTATACAGGGTTATTGTTACCATCTTTCTAAATTCCATATATATGCGTTAGTATACTGTATTGGTGTTTTTCTTTCTGGCTTACTTCACTCTGTATAATAGGCTCCAGTTTCATCCACCTCATTAGAACTGATTCAAATGTATTCTTTTTAATGGCTGAGTAATACTCCATTGTGTATATGTACCACAGCTTTCTTATCCATTCATCTGATGATGGACATCTAGGTTGCTTCCATGTCCTGGCTATTATAAACAGTGCTGCTATGAACATTGGAGTACACGTATCTCTTTCAATTCTGGTTTCCTCAGTGTGTATGCCCAGCAGTGGGATTGCTGGGTCATAAAGCAGTTCTCTTTCCAGTGTTTTAAGGAATCTCCACACTGTTCTCCATTGTGGCTGTACTAGTTTGCATTCCCACCAACAGTGTAAGAGGGTTTCCTTTTCTCCACATCCTCTCCAGCATTTATTGCTTGTAGACTTTTGGATCGCAGCCATTCTGACTGGCGTGAAATGGTACCTCATAGTGGTTTTGATTTGCATTTCTCTGATAATGAGTGATGTTGAGCATCTTTTCATGTGTTTGTTAGCCATCTGTATGTCTTCTTTGGAGAAATGTCTATTTAGTTCTTTGGCCCATTTTTTGATTGGGTCATTTATTTTTCTGGAATTGAGCTGTAGGAATTGCTTGTATATTTTTGAGATTAGTTGTTTGTCAGTTGCTTCATTTGCTATTATTTTCTCCCATTCTGAAGGCTGTCTTTTCACCTTGCTTATAGTTTCCTTTGTTGTGCAGAAGCTTTTAAGTTTAATTAGGTCCCATTTGTTTATTTTTGCTTTTATTTCCAATATTCTGGGAGGTGGGTCATAGAGGATCCTGCTGTGATGTATGTCAGAGAGTGTTTTGCCTATGTTCTCCTCTGGGAATTTTATAGTTTCTGGTCTTACGTTTAGATCTTTAATCCATTTTGAGTTTATTTTTGTGTATGGTGTTAGAAAGTGTTCTAGTTTCATTCTTTTACAAGTGGTTGACCAGTTTTCCCAGCACCACTTGTTAAAGAGTTTGTCTTTAATCCATTGTATATTCTTGCCTCCTTTGTCAAAGATAAGGTGTTCTCATGTGCGTACATTAATCTCCGGGCTTTCTATTTTGTTCCATTGATCTATATTTCTGTCTTTGTGCCAGTACCATACTGTCTTGATGACTGTGGCTTTGTAGTAGAGCTTGAAGTCAGGCAGGTTGATTCCTCCAGTTCCATTCTTCTTTCTCAAGATCGCTTTGGCTATTCGAGGTTTTTTGTATTTCCATACAAATTGTGAAATTATTTGTTCTAGCTCTGTAAAGAATACCATTGGTAGCTTGATAGGGATTGCATTGAATCTATAAATTGCCTTGGGTAGTATACTCATTTTCACTATATTGATTCTTCCAATTCATGAACATGGTATATTTCTCCATCTATTAGTGTCCTCTTTGATTTCTTTCACCAGTGTTTTATAGTTTTCTATACATAGGTCTTTAGTTTCTTTAGGTAGATATATTCCTAAGTATTTTATTCTTTCCGTTGCAATGGTGAATGGAATTGTTTCCTTAATTTCTCTTTCAGTTTTCTCATTATTAGTGTATAGGAATGCAAGGGATAACTGTGTGTTGATTTTATATCCTGTAACTTTACTATAATCATTAATTAGTTCTAGTAATTTTCTGGTGGAGTCTTCAGGGTTTTCTATGTAGGGGATCATGTCATCTGCAAACAGTGAGAGTTTTACTTCTTCTTTTCCAAATTGGATTCCTTTTATTACTTTTTCTGCTCTGATTGCTGTGGCCAAAACTTCCAAAACTATGTTGAATAGTAATGGTGAAAGTGGGCACCCTTGTCTTGTTCCTGACTTTAGAGGAAATGCTTTCAATTTTTCACCATTGAGGATAATGTTTGCTGTGGGTTTGTCATATATAGCTTTTATTATGTTGAGGTATGTTCCTTCTATTCCTGTTTTCTGGAGAGTTTTTATCGAAAATGGATGTTAAATTTTGTCAAAGGCTTTCTCTGCTTCTATTGAGATAATCATATGGTTTTTGTTTTTCAATTTGTTAATGTGGTGTATTACATTGATTGATTTGCAGATATTGAAGAATCCTTGCATCCCTGGGATAAAGCCTACTTGGTCATGGTGTATGATCTTTTTAATGTGTTGTTGGATTCTGATTGCTAGAATTTTGTTAAGGATTTTTGCATCTATGTTCATCAGTGATATTGGCCTGTAGTTTTCTTTTTTGTGGCATCTTTGTCAGGTTTTGGTATTAGGGTGATGGTGGCCTCATAAAATGTGTTTGGAAGTTTACATTCCTCTGCAATTTTCTGGAAGAGGTTGAGCAGGATAGGTGTTAGCTCTTCTCTAAATTTTTGGTAGAATTCATCTGTGAAGCCGTCTGGACCTGGGCTTTAGTTTGCTGGAAGATTTCTGATTACAGTTTCAATTTCCGTGCTTGTGATGTGTCTGTTAAGATTTTTCTATTACTTCCTCGTTCAGTTTTGGAAAGTTGTACTTTTCTAAGAATTTGCCCATTTCTTCCACGTTGTCCATTTTATTGGCATATAATTGCTGATAGTAGTCTCTTATGATCCTTTGTATTTCTGTGTTGTCTGTTGTGATCTCTCCATTTTCATTTCTAACTTTATTGGTTTGATTTTTCTCCCTTTGTTTCTTGATGAGTCTGGCTAATGGTTTGTCAATTTTATTTATCCTTTCAAAGAACCAGCTTTTGGCTTTGTTGATTTTTGCTATGGTCTCTTTTGTTTCTTTTGCATTTATTTCTGCCCTAATTTTTAATATTTCTTTCCTTCTACTAACCCTGGGGTTCTTCATTTCTTCCTTTTCTAGTTGCTTTAGGTGTAGGGTTAGGTTATTTATTTGACTTTTTTCTTGTTTCTTGAGGTATGCCTGTATTGCTATGAACTTTCCCCTGAGGACTACTTTTTCCCACAGGTTTTGAGTTGTTGTGTTTTCATTTTCATTCGTTTCTATGCAAATTTTGATTTCTTTTTTTATTTCTTCTGTGATTTGTTGGTTATTCAGCAGCATGTTGTTCAGCCTCCATATGTTGGAATTTTTAAAAGCATCAATTCTTCAATGCTCAGCTTTCTTTACAGTCCAACTCTCACATCCATACATGATCATTGGAAAAACCATAGCCTTGATTAAGACGGATCTTTGTTGGAAAAGTAATGTCTCTGCTTTTTAATATGCTTCCTAGGTTGATTATAGCTTTTCTTCCAAGGAGCAAGCATCTTTTAATTTCATGGCTGCAGATCAGATCAGATCAGTCACTCAGTTGTGTCCGACTCTTTGTGACCCCATGAATTGCAGCACACCAGGCCCCCCTGTCCATCACCAGCTCCCAGAGTTCACTGAGACTCATGTCCATCGAGTCAGTGATGCCATCCAGTCATCTCATCCTCTGTTGTCCCCTTCTCCTCCTGCCCCCAATCTCTCCCAGCATCAGAGTCTTTTCCAATGAGTCATGGCTGCAGTTACCATCAAAAACAAAGGTGATTTATCTAAGCAAATATATTTCAGCTTAATACCCATTACCTGGAAGGCAGTGTTCCCAGAGGTGAGCCATTATGTATAATTTAAGCTGGTAGGCAGGGGAACCAGAGATAAAATTGCCAATATCTGTTGGATCATAGAAAAAACAAGAGTTCAAGAAAAAAAAAATTTACGTTTGCTTTATTGACTATGTTAAAGCCTTTGACTGTATGGATCACAATAAACTGTGGAAAATTCTGAAAGAGATGGGAATACCAGACAGATCACCTTAATTGCCTCCTGAGAAACCTGTAAGCAGGTCAAGAAGCAACAGTTGGAACCAGACATGGAACAATGGACTGGCTCCAAATTGGGAAAGGAGTATGTCAAGGCTATATATTATCACCCTGTTTCTTTAACATATGCAGAGTTCATCAGGCAAAATGTCAGGCTAGATGAAGCACAAGCTGGAATCAAGATTGCTGGGAGAAATGTCAATATTCTCAGATATGCAAATGACACCACCCTTATGGCAGAAAGTGAAGAGGAACTGAAGAGCCTCATGATGAATGTGAAAGAAGAGAATTAAATTGTTGAATTGAAACTCAACCTTCAAAAACAAAGATCATGGCATCTGGTCCCATCACTTCATGGCAAATAGATGGGGAAACAATGGAAATAGTGACAGACTTTATTTTTCTGGGCTCCAAAATCACTGCAGATGGTGATTTGCAGCCATGAAATTAAAAGACACTTGCTCCTTGGAAGAAAAGTTATGAGCAACATAGACAGCACATTAAAAAGCAGAGATATTACTTTGCCAACAAAGTTCCATCTAGTCAAATCTATGGTTTTTCAAGTAGTCATGTGTGGATGTGAGAGTTGGACTATAAAGAAAGCTGACTGCCAAAGAATTGATGCTTTTAAACTGTGGTGTTGGGGAATACTCTTGAGAGTCCCTTGGACTGCGAGGGGATCCAACCAGTCCATCCTAAAGGAAATTAGTCCTGAATATTCATTGGAAGGACTGATGCTGAAGCTGGAACTCCAATACTTTGACCACCCGATGTGAAGAATTGACTCATTTGAAAAGCCCCTGATCCTGGGAAATATTGAAGGTGGGGGGAGAAGGGGTGGACAGAGGATGAGATGGTTGGATGGCATCACCAACTCGAAGGACATGAGTTTGAGCAAGCTCCGGGAGTTGGTGATGGGCAGGGAAGCTTGGTGTGCTGCAGTCCTTGGTGGCACATGGAGTGGGACACATGTGAGTGACTGAACTGACTGCAGCTGTCACTGATCAGGGTTACAGCCACACAATATGGCTTCAAAGACATTGCTGTTAATCATTAGTCTTTGGTGTTGTCCTTCTGGGTTTAATAACATCCTAATCAAATCAAGTACTTGCAGAATATCCTGGATTTCAACCCCAATCCCCTCATTTACTAGCAAACACTGGGTAAGTTCCTTTAGTTTCTATTAGTCCCAGTTTCTGTGTGCATAAAATACACATCATGGCATTGATCTAATTAACATGTTATATGGATAAATGGGATAATGTAGGGACTCTGTTTTTCTTCTCTTCTTCTTTTTTTTTTTTTTTTTCCTCCAGTTTTGGAAGAACTGGAAGAAAGGGAAATGGAAAATAAAATCCTGTCACCTAGATCTTTATTCCCTCTATATCTCAACCTGCCATTGTTCTTGTTTCATTGATTATCAGATATTTTCCTTAATTGGATGGCTCTTTAAGTGGTGAGCCTGTCTATTTTTCTGGCTTCCCAGGTTGTACTAGTGGTAAAGAACTCACCTGCCATTGCAGGAGACATAAGAGATGTGGATTCAATCCTTGGATCTGGAAGATTCCCTGGAGGAGGGTATGGCAACCCACTCCAGTATTCTTGCCTGAAGAATCCCATGGACAGAGGAGCCTGGCAGGCTGCAATCCATAGTGTCTTCAAAGAGTCAGATGTGACTGAAGAGATTTAGCAGGCATGCACATCTATCTTTCAGAGAGTTGACAGAATAGCGTCTTTAGTTAATATGACATAGAGTAATTGCAGTAAATAAGAATCTAAGCAGAAAACTATTATTCTGGATCACTACACAAGAGTGAGCCGAGGTGGGAATTAAGATGCCATTGCTAACACATGTTCAAACACTGGCACCTGATTCCTATGCTTGGCACTGATCTGTCAGTTTTTTGGATGTCCTCCTAGAAAAACTGAGGAACTAACCCCTACATTTTTTCTCTGGACAATCTCCCCCACTTACACATGAAACAGAATAATTAAAACGATCAAGGCAGTAATTTTCCCACCCTCTCAGATCTGTCAGGATGCTCTCAGCTTTATAGACAAATAAGGGAAGAACATTTTGATTTTCTACATTCTTCCCAGTTGCTTTTCACTTTTTAGTTTCCCTGGTGGCTCAGAGGGTAAAGTGTCTGCCTGTAATGCAGGAGACCTGGGTTTGATTCCTGGGTTGGGAAGATCCCCTGGAGGAAGAAATGGCAACCCACTCCGGTACTCTTGCTTGGAAAATCCCATGGAGGGAGAAGCCTGAAGTGAGGTGAAGTGAAGTGAAGTGAAGTGAAGTGAAGTTGCTCAGTTGTGTCTGACTCTTTGCGACCCCATGGACTGTAGCCTACCGGGCTTCTCCACCCCTGGGATTTTCCAGGCAAGAATACTGGAGTGGGTTGCCATTTCCTTCCCCAGGGGAACTTCCTGACCCAGGGATTGAACCTGGGTCTCCCTCATTGTAGGCAGATGCTTTACCATCTGAGCCACAAAGGAAGCTAGGTAGGCTATAGTCTATGGGGTTCCATAGAGTTGGATACGAATAAGGGACTTCACTTTCACTTCACTTTTTAGTTTCATCTCAATACTCACCTGCTGCTGCTGCTAAGTTGCTTCAGTCGTGTCCGACTCTGTACGACCCCATAGACGTCAGCCCACCAGGCTCCCCCGTCCCTGGGATTCTCCAGGCAAGAACACTGGAGTGGGTTGCCATTTCCTTCTCCAATGCATGAAAGTGAAAAAGTGAAAGTGAAGTCACTCAGTCGTGTACCACTCTTATCGACCCCAAGGACTGCAGCCCACCAGGCTCCTCCATCCATGGGATTTTCCAGGCAAGAGTACTGGAGTGGGGTGCCACTGCCTTCTCCAAATACTCACCTATTTTCTTAGTAATCAATGAATCTTTCTCATTACCGAGCAAAGTCAGAAATTGCTAAGTTAGTTTCATCTTTTATCTGTCCTATATTGGCTTTCTGGACCAATTCTGAATTGATTATACATTCTCTACTGTTGATTTAACATTGTGCCTTTTCTTTTAATAAACTAGTCTCTTCAAAATGCTTTTTTTTTTTCTTTTTAAGAAAAACATGTTTCACTAACTTATATCAATTGTAACCTGGAATTTTAATAATTTATCTCCTATTTACAGGCTAGACAGTCTTCTTTATGTGTTCTCTCTCCAATTTGCTATGCTTCCTATCACTATTCATCTATTTTATTGATACATTTTCTTCATTATTTCTTAAAGACAATACATCCTTGGTCTCTAACTGATGACATATTTAGAAAATTTATGCTGTTGTTTTATTGACTTGTGTATTTCTTCCTTCACAAGATAGAGTGAATTGGGTGGTTTAAAAAAACTGTATTCTTACCTTGCCCAATCGTATAGTGTTATATCCTTGTTTCAAGAAACACTGACACAGCTGATTTACATGTTTCATAAGTCTTGTTCTTTTCCTGATCATTCTCTATTCTTTTCTACTCTTCAGGTAAACCACATCAGTATACAGATAGCCTGAATTATTTGTACACTTGCATTTCCTCTTTGTCACTCTCTTAAAACAACAGTGCATATATTTATTTTCTTAATATATTTATAGGCATATCAAATTGATAATAGCTGTTTTTAATTTTAGAATTTGTGTTTGATTACTACTGTGATGCTTAAAATTAATAAAGTAGTAAAATTCTCCATTATTTTTAGATAGGCCTAACTTGTGTTCACTTTCTTCTGTGAGTTTTATAGCATTTTTTCACCAACCTTCATGTAAAATGTTTACCTATAAAATTTAATAAAAGTAAAATTCAAAAATAGCATGAAATCAAATGTAATTCACTTGACAAGTAGCTGGTTAGATATGTACACTCACTCTGGTCATCCTTTAGCTATAAATTTTATTTATGGTTTTGAAGTTATAATTATTATAAAAGGTATTTTATAATTAGTAATAAGCAACATTGAGTCAAACATCAGAGTTATTTGGAGACTCTGTCCACCTCTCAGTTATTTACCTTCATGGACATTGTCTTCTATTCAAGTATGAAAAAAGATTTCAGTACTCTAATCACTGGAGAACATTTTATTCATTATGTGACTCTTTGATGCACATATAATCAAGTGTTTTTCTAAAGATGGTCAGGTATATGTGATTTGCCCTATCAGTGATTTAACCACAATTCTATAATTAATCACAGCTTCCCACATGGCCAGTGGTAAAGAATCTGGGTTCAATCCATGAGTTGGGAAGATCCCCTAGAGAAGGAGACATGGGGTCTCAAAGAGTCTGACAGGACTTCGGCAACTGAGTATGCAACATTGTAATTAATCATGTTTTACACTGATGTTAATATATGAATGCCCTATTCTTAAACATAGAGCATCGGTAATAATAATGTATAAAATTCAAATATTTATTTTACTGTTATACTGTATGACTTTCTTTGATAACTTCACAATTTATTCATTAAAAGAAGTAACACAGCTATCATTAAAAATAGTCCCTCTGTGAGTGCTGTGAAGTTTCTGCTAAAATGAGAAAATAAATGTGTTTAATTGATCAGTAAATTAATGACCATTCATTTTCTGCAAAGAATGTCTCTCGTAAGAAAAAAGCAAAAGACAGCAACCAGCAGAAAAGCAGTCTGTGCAGCTCTGTGACTCTGTTTACCTCCGTGTAATACAGATATCTCATTGTAATTCCTCTCCTAGGCGCTAAGGTTACACGAGTTATGGTGGCCTCTTAGATATGCTTTGATGTTTGCTGAGTGACTACTTTGTAGAAAGTCCTTCTTTTATTCTTGAACAAACAAACCTTAAACTAGTCAAACCGAATCACACTTTATATTTTCCTTTAATAGTCTTTAATTCTCTTTCTGCCAGAGCCTATAAGAGACAGCTGGGTACTCTTCAGGTATTTTTTCCTTATTCACTCTTAATGAACTTTGTTGTTTAGTCACTAAGTCGTGTCCAACTCTTGAGACCCCATGGACTGTAGCCTGCCAAGCTCCTCTGTCCATGGGATTTCCCAGACAAGAATACTGGTATGGGTTGCCATTTCCTTCTCCAGGGAATCTTCCTGATCCAAAGACTGAACCTGGGCCTCCTGCACTGCAGGTGGATTCTGTAACAACTAAGGCACCAGGAAAGCCCAAATTAATAAATACGTTTCTTTAAAAGTCAATAGTAAATTTTCCTCTCATTAATACATCTCTTCTCACCTATTCTGGAATTTGGGATCTGTAATTGCAAAAACAAACTCATCACCAAAGTAGTCTTCACAGTAAACATTTTGATACTTTGAGTCATATCTACGTGCAGGTGTTACATATATGATCAAACCTAAAATTATCTTAGTTGTCTCAGTCCTGGATGGCTTTCTCTTTTCTTTAACTGTTATAATACAAAAGAATCCATTTGTAATAAAATCTTTTTTTTTTTTTTTACAAAGCTATTAGTGGAAAGATAATATGAATTAATCATTTTTATAACTCCTATCTTCCTAGTCTCTTTACATTGCTGCAAGCAATTATATAAGGAATTCTGGAATTCCTATTCTCTGGAACACTAAATAGGTAAAAGAATATAAAATCTATAGGAAATGGAGCATGGAGAGATAGATAGATTTGGTGAAGTAAGCAGGTAGTTAGGAAAACACAAAGGAAATACTGTTCAGATTAATAAGTAATTTTTGAAAGAGTAGTAATTAATGGGTATAATTTTCATCAAAACTAGGATGAATCAACTATTTGAACTAGAGAAAATCATCTGAATATTTCTTTTAAGTTTATCAAATCGGAGAATGAAGTGAATTTGAAAGAAAAAGACTACCTTTTGAAATGGGCAAACTACAGCTTGACAACTGTTTTTTTTGTTTTGTTTTGTTTTAACCATGTGTAGGTTAAGAATGATATTTGCATTTGTAAATAGTTTAAAGGAACAATATTTTGTTACTGGTGAAAGTTAATGAAGCTTAAATCGATTAATCATATGTGTTTAGGTTTTTTCCTGGACTCTGAATTCTACTCTATTGATCCATATGTGTATCTTACACTAATATCACATCATTTTGATTACTGAAGCTTAATAGTAATTTAATTAAATGAAGATTTAATATTGGATATGAATATCTTCCAGTATTTTGTATCATTTTTTTAATATTGGTTGGCTATCCAGACTCCTTTGGTTCTGTATGAATTTGAGGATCAACTTTTCAATTTCTGATACAGTCACTGGTCTAGAGTGAGCAATAGGGATCAGGTAAGGATGGGAGTGAGTTTTCATCCAAATATTCTATTGTCATTTCTTCAGTTTTGTTCACCACCAATGTAAAATGTGAATACTCACATACTCCTTCTAAAGCTAGGCTTGTACATACAGTTGCTAAATATTCAATATCCAACCAGCTGGAGAGGGAAGTCGGTAGGTACCGTATAGGAATAGGAGATTAAATAAAAACAAAAAAACAGGACTGTTATGGGATTATACGAAATCATGTGTGTGAAACCTTTGAAAATTTTAAAGCACCATAGAATTTAAAGAATCTTTCATTCAGTTAAAAATATATGCATGGTTCCCTAGAGAATCTGATGGAGTTTGAAGTTCTTTCTGGAAAACATACTGTCGGAAGGATCATCACTCCACCCGGCATGAGGTGTCAGTATAAAAGGACTTCCTCGTATCCCCCTGCATCCTCATAGTCACATGTGACTCCTAGCGGCGTACCCTCCGAATGGGTGGAGTGGGCAGGGTACTGATTAGAGTGCAGGGGAAAGGGATAGGAATGATGTTTCTCACATAAGACTATAGCTCTCATAGCTGGGAGATAACATTTAAGCTCTTAGATTTTTTATCTAAATACTTACAGTTGCCAGGAGCCAGTGTGAGGAACTCTGCCCATGGCAAAGGTCATGAGGAAGGAGGCTCGGCATATGCAAAGGCGGGATCGAGCCTCAGGAGTCCCCCTGGAAATTCTCGAGCATCTGCCCCCAAAACCAGAGCCTGCCTACTTTACTGCCTTGTGCTCTCACCTACACCTCTGACTTTACGGGGGGCTGTCCCCCACCAGCTCTTTCGGAGAAGGAGTTAACTTAGAGCTCCAGTTAATAATAATTCCTGGGCTTGACAGGAGTGTTTCAACCTACAAACTCCTCTGAAGGTTCTCTAGCCTGCCTGACAGGCTTGTCCGAACACATGTGATTGTTCACAGCCTCCCAACCATAAGAGGCATGAGATGTTCTAAACTTTCTAAAAACAGATTCTTTTAAGAAGTTAGGAAATTATTAGTGTAGTATAGTGGGCTGATTAGAAATTGTATTGGTGAAGGGTTTTTCATTTGTTGAGCTAATGTTTGCTGCTAAGTCTCCACATCCCCTGCCCTTATACACATTAATGAATATATAGAAAAACTAAGTATTAACCTTTGATATTAATCATGTTAGACTTTAGGCTAAACAGATTCTTTCCTTAATTAAAACCCACTGCACCCTCACTCTATACGAATGTAACTTTATCTGGTGCCTTCAAAAGGTGGCGTCTGTTTTAAGAATAATCACTCCTGGAGAAATAAGTGTCCTGGTTGACTGACCTCTGTCACAAGGAGAGGGTCATAAATTGTCAGCAGGCCCCCTGGCCAGAAGATGAGGTAACGCCCCTAAGGCCTTTGTATAAATTTGTATGAAGCACCTGATTTTGATAAAAGTCAGGACGGCTGACCCCACGTGACTTCTGTATTACATCTCTGTGTATAAAAGCAGACCCTGGAAAATAAAGAATGGGATCAGTTCCTGGAAAGACTGGTCTCCCCATGTCGTTCTTTCTCTCACCTTCTGGCTGAACTCCCATCTGGAGCGTGGAGGCTCCTCAAGCCTACTAATTATGCCTGGGCTTCTAAGATCTGACTGAGGAGGCCTTAGTGTCTCCTCTCCTTCAGGAGAATGGAAGGACGCCTGCGGCCTATGTAGGTGATGCAAACTCCTTGTCTTAGGGTTTTATTGGTTTTCCACGTAAACCAAGTTATTCAGCCTCTTTTCTCCACTGAATTTTCCTACTGAGCTATCCTTATTTAACCACTCTTTATATCTTTAATTCTATCGTATCCTGATTGCTGATGCTGTCCCCACTTCGAATTCCCTGGGCTGGACCCCGGCATACAGTGAATATGATATAAAATGTTCCTTCCTTTGAGATGGTTCAATTTGCTTTAGAGGAGGAAGAACATGAGAGAATGCTTTAGAAAGGGCTTCAGTCTTAATGAAGGAATCCTGAGAAGTCTCCACTCATGGGCTATAATTTCCAGATAGTTTTCCATTGGAATGAAGGTGATAACATTTTATTAAAAAAAAAATCTTTTGTGGTTATTTTCATGGAAAAGTTAAGAATGTTATACCATGCATGCTTATGCTGCTAACATACTAAATAAAGGCACATAAATATTTTGTTTTCTGGGGACGGGAAGCAACATGTGAAACATGAATATTGCTATTAAATTAGTAATTATATATTATTCAAAACTTGAAATGGTTAAATAAAATATTAAAATTTATTGATTTGAGTATATGTAGGACAATTTCCAAGTACTATGATTATGTAGAATAATCAATGAGCTAAGCAATATTTTCATGTTGAATTATATTTTAGTCTGTTGAAAATTAAACTTATACATTTCTTCTTTTAAATAAAGATATCACTGGGCTTTAGAACTATCATTATCCTGAATAGATGCTTATAGGGAAAAAATTATTCTTTTGTTTCATTTCAAATAATTATCATATTTAGAAACAGAAATGGGAGTAGATAAAACTAAAGAAAGGATTGGCTTATATATTACAGAGGAAAATATCTGATTTAAAAGTATACGTTAAAGAAGTCACAAAATGATGATTTGGAGGATTATGTTTTTGTTTTTTTAATAGACAAAGATAAGAAGTATAATCTAAGATAAGGTCATCATATCCAAACAGATAAGATTATTCTATCACTCAAAATCGTCATATCCAAACAAGTAGATAAGATTATTCTATAACTCAAAAGACCTCATTTTTCCACAGCTCAAATTACTACTAATATTCTTCTTAAATTTTATTTAAGTTTATTCAGGTATTAAAAATTTGTGTTATTCCATTTAAAATTTACATATTTTAGTTCATCCTTGTGGTGATTGTTTGTATTTGAAATGTCCAGTTTTAGCATTTTATTTTAAAATAATATCAAATACTATGTGCTCCTATTCTCTGAGTGAACATAAGTAAAAAACAGTAAGCCTAGGCATGAGATTCTTATACCTTTGAAGAACTCTCCCACATTGAGGGAGGGTTTATTCCTAGGCATTTTATTTTTGTTGCAATGGTGAATGGGATTTTTTCATTAATTTTTCTTTCTGAATGTTTATTATTAACGTGGAGGAAAGCCCACTGGCTGCACGGGTGCAGGAAGGCCAAGAGGAGCTACTCCACATTCAAGGTCAGTAGGAGCAACCTCGTCCAAGGTAAGGAGCAGTGGCTGCACTTTGCTGGAGCTGCCATGAAGAGATACCCCAAGTCCAAGGTAAGAGAAATCCAAGTAAGATGGTAAGTACTGCAAGAGGGCATCAAGAGGGCAAAAACACTGAAACTATAATCACAGAAAACTAGCCAATCTGATCACATGGACCACAGCCTTGTCTAACTCAGTGAAACTAAGCCATGCCCTGTGGGGCCACCCAAGTCTGACGGGTCACGTGGAGAGGTCAGACAGAGTGTGGTCCACTGGAGAAGGGAATGGCAAACCACTTCAGTATTCTTGCCTTGAGAACCCCAGAAACAGTATGAAAAGGAAAAATCAAAGGAAACTGAAAGAGGAACTCCCCAGGTTGGTAGGTGCCCAACATGCTACTGGAGATCAGTGGAGAAATACTCCAGAAAGAATGAAGGGATGGAGCCAAAGCAAAAACAGTACCCAGTTGTGGATGTGACTGGTAATAGAAGCAAGGTCTGATGCTGTGAAGAGCAATATTGCATAGGAACCTGGAATGTCAGGTCCATGAATCAAGGCAAATCGGAAATGGTCAAACAGGAGATGGCAAGGATGAACGTCAACATTCTAGGAATCAACGAACTAAAATGGACTGGAATGGGTAAATTTAATCCAGATGGCCATTATATCTACTACTGTGGGCAGGGATCCCTTGAAGAAATGGAGTAGCCATCATGGTCAACAAAAGAGTCTGAAATGCAGTTGCTGCTGCTAAGTTGCTTCAGTCGTGTCCGACTCTGTGCGACCCCATAGACAGCAGCCCATTAGGCTCCTCTGTCCCTGGGATTACCCAGGCAAGAATACTGGAGTGGGTTTCCATTTCTTTCTCCAATGCATGAAAAGTAAAAAGTGAAAGTGAAGTTGTTCAGTCGTGTTCGACTCTTAGCGACCCCATGGATTGCAGCCTACCAGGCTCCTCCGTCCATGGATTTTCCAGGCAAGAGTACTAGAGTGGGGTGCCATTGCCTTCTCCCTGAAATTCAGTACTTGGATGCAATCTCATAAATAACAGAATGATCTCTGTTTGTTTCCAAGGCAAACCATTCAATATCACGGTGATCCAAGCCTATGCCTCAACCAGTAACGCTGAAGAAGCTAAAGTTGAATGGTTCTAGGAAGACCTACAAGACCTGTTAGAACTAATACACCAAAAATATTTCCTTTTCATTATAGGGGACTGTAATACAAAAGTAAGAATTCAAGAAACACCTGGGCTAACAGGCAAATTTGGCCTTGGATTACGGAATGAAGCAGGGAAAAGGCTAATAGAGTTTTGCCAAGAGAACGCACTGGTCATAGCAAACACCCTCTTCCAACAACACAAGAGAAGACTCTACACAAGGACATCACCAGATGGTCAACATCGAAATCAGATTGATTATATTATTTGTAGCCAAAGATGGAGAAGCTCTATACAGTCAGCAAAAACAAGACTGAGAGCTGACTGTGGCTCAGATCATGAACTCCTTATTGCCAAATTCAGACTTAAATTGAAGAAAGTAGGGAAAACCACTAGACCATTCAGGTATGACCTAAATCAAATCCCTTATGATTATACGGTGGAAGTAAGAAATAGATTTAAGGGACTAGATCTGAAAGACGGAGTGTCTATCAGATGAACTATGGATGGAGGTTCATGACATTGTATAGTAGACAGGGATCAAGACCATCCCCATGGAAAAGAAATGCAAAAAACAAAATGGCTGTCTGTGGAGGGCTTACAATTAGCTGTGAAAAGAAGGGAAGTGAAAAGCAAAGGAGAAAAGGAAAGATATTCCCATTTGAATGCAGACTTCCAAAGAATTGCAAGGAGAGAAAAGAAAGCCTTCCTCAGAGATCAGTGCAAAGAAATAAAGGAAAACACAGAATGGGACAGACTAGAGATCTCTTCAAGAAAATTAGAGATACCAAGGGAACATTTCATGCAAAGATGGGCTCAATAAAGGACAGAAATGGTATGGACCTAACAGAAAGAGAAAGAGGAAAAGGCAATGACAACCCACTCCAGTACTCTTGCCTGGAAAATCCCATAGACGGAGGAGCCTTGTAGGCTGCAGTCCATTGGGTCACACAGAGTCGGACACAACTGAAGCGACTTAGCAGCAGCAACAGAAGCAGAAGATATTAAGAAGAGGTGGCAAGAGTACACAGAAGGACTGTATGAAAAAGATCTTTGTGACCCAGATAATCATGATGGAGTGATTACTGACCTAGAGACAGACATCCTGGAATGTGAAGTTAAGTGGGCCTTAGAAAGCATCACTACAAACAAAGCTAGGGGAGGTGATGGAATTCCAGTTGAGCTATTCCAAATCCTGAAAGATGATGATGTGAAAGTGCTGCACTCAATATGCCAACAAATTTGGAAAACTCCACAGTGGGCACAGGACTGGAAAAGGTCAGTTTTCATTCCAAACCCAAAGAAAGGCAATGCCAAAGAATGCTCAAACTACAGCACAGTTGCACTCACCTCACACACTAGTAAATTAATGCTCAAAATTCTCCAAACCAGGCTTCAGCAATACGTGAACCATGAACTTCCAGATGTTCAAGCTGGTTTTAGAAAAGGCAGAGGATCCAGAGATCAAATTGCCAACATCTTCTGGATCATGGAAAAAGCAAGAAAGTTCCAGAAAAACAACTATTTCTGCTTTATTGACTATGCCAGAGCCTTTGACTCTGTGGATCACAATAAACTGTGGAAAATTCTTCAAGAGATGGGAATACCAGACCACCTGAACTGCCTCTTGAGAAACTTATATCCAGGTCAGGAAGCAACAGTTAGAACTGGACATGGAACAACAGACTGGTTCCAAATAGGAAAAGAAGTACATCAAGGTTGTATATTGTCACCCTGCTTATTTAATTTATATGCAGAATACATCATGAGAAACGCTGGGCTGGAAGAAGCACAAGCTGGAATCAAGATTTCCAGGAGAAATATCAATCACCTCAGATATGCAGATGACACCACCCTTATGGCAGAAAGTGAAGAGGAACTAAAAAGCCTCTTGATGAAAGCGAAAGAGGAGAGTGAAAAAGTTGGCTTAAAGCTCAACATTCAGAAAACGAAGATCATGGCATCTGGTCTCATCACTTCATGAGAAATAGATGGGGAACAGTGAAAACAGTGTCAGACTTTAATTTTTTGGGCTCCAAAATCACTGCAGATGGTGATTGCAGCGATGAAATGAAAAGACGCTTACTCCTTGGAAGGAAAGTTATGACCAACCTAGATAGCATATTCAAAAGCAGAGATATTACTTTGCCAACAAAAGTCCATCTAGTCAAGGCTATGGTTTTTCCAGTAGTCGTGTATTGATGTGAGAGTTGGACTGTGAAGAAAGCTGAGCGCTGAAGAATTGATGCTTTTGAACTGTGGTGTTGGAGAAGACTCTTGAGAGTCCCTTGGACTGCAAGGAGATCCAACCAGTCCATTCTAAAGGAAACCAGTCCTGGGTGTTCATTGGAAGGACTGATGCTGAGGCTGAAACTCCAATTCTTTGGCCACCTCATGCACAGTTTTGACTCATTGGAGAAGACCCTTATGCTGGGAGGAATTAGGGGCAGGAGGAGAAAGGGACGACAGAGGATGAGATGGCTTGATGGCATCACCGACTGAATGCACATGATTTTGAGTGAACTCCAGGTGTTGGTGATGAACAGGGAGGCCTGGTGTGCTGCAATTCATGGGGTCTCAAAGAGTCGGACACGACTGAGTGACTGAACTGAACTGATAGGAATGCAAGGGATTTCTTTATTAATTATGTATCCTGCAACTTTACTGTATTAACTGATTAACTCAAGTAATTTTCTGGTTGCATCTTTAGGGTTTTCTATGTGTAATATTGAGGCTCCCCAGGTGATGCTAGTGGTAAAGAACCCTGCTGCCAAAGCAGGAGACATAAGAGATGTGGGTTTGATCCCTGGGTTGGGAAGATCCCCTGGAATAGAAAATGGCAACCCACTCCAGTACACTTGCCTGGAGAATCCCATGGCCAGAGAAATCTGGTGGGCTACAGTCCATAGTGTCGCAAAGAGTTGGACATAACTGAAGCGACTTAGGAATGTCATTTGCAAACAGTGAGTTTTACTTCTTCTTTTTCAATGTAAATTCCCTGCATTTCTTTTTCTTCTATGATTGCCATGGCTAGGACTTAAAAAACAAAACAAAACACTGTATTGAATATAACTGGTTAGAGTGGAGACCCTTGTCTTATTCCTGATCTTAGAGCAAATGCTTTCCATTTTTCACCATCGAGAATAATATTTACTGTGGGTTTGTCATATATGGTATGTTGAGGTCGTCATCATCATCGTTTAGTTGTGTCTGACTCTTGCAACCCCATGGATGTAGAAGATGGATGGGCAGAATACTGGAGTGGGTTGTCATTTCCTTCTCCAGGGGAACTTCCCAACTCAGGAATCAAACCCAAGTCTCCTGCATTGCAGGCAGATTCTTTACCGAATGAGCTTCAGGTGAAGACCTATGTGGAGGTAGGTTCTTTCTTTACCCATTTTCTGGGTGTTGAACTTAAGCTTTTTCTTCATAAATATTATCCATATATGCATACACATGCATAGGTATCTTAATTTATATTGCTAGTTTAGATGATATTTTAAAATTTATGTTTGCTGCTTTATGTTTCTATTATATGTAATGCTATTGAACTCTGTGCAGGAATCAAATTCTATTTTGTTTGTTTGTTTGTTTAGTTATCTGATGACTGAAAAATGAAAATTTCTTTCTTTCAGCCTTTAAATATCTTTTGTTTATCCAGCTTTATTTTACTACCCATAATTCTTACACATACTGAATACAATAGTTCTACCAAATGTGAATGCATATTTTGTTAACTTTTTTAAAGGAATACTATCTGTTTTACTATTAATATGATGCTTGGATACATTATAGAAAATATCCTTTATCTTTTAAAGAGTTCTCTTGTGGTTTTAGTGTATTAATGCACATTGTCATGAAAGAGTTTTTGGATTAAAAAATGATACCTTTTAGAAATTTTTAAAACTAATTTAATTGGTTGACATAAATTACTCACAAACTCAAATTTACCATTTTAAGTCATTTATGCAATCATGGGATCAATTCTACTCATTCCTAATAGTTCTTGTCTTTCTTTTTTTTTTAACCATAATTTTATCATTGATAGTATGACCAGGAAACATGACTTTACATTCTTCCATTTGAAATGATCTCCCCTAAACATAGATACCACTTTCTTATGTTAAATATCTGGACTTTTTCATGATCAACTCAAAATGTATTAGTCAAAAGGAGAAATTGTGTGGAAAATCCTTTGTTGATCTTGTCTATTTGTTCTGCCATTCTCTTTCAGTAAAAACGCTCAGTAAAGATCCAGATAGGGACTATTTTAAACTCTGAGGCTCATAAAATCCCTGTCTCAATTTCTCAAGTCAGTTGTTCCAGTACAAAAGCAGGCACAGACAGTATGGTAAATGAGGATGGCTGTGTTCCAATAAAACCTTATTATGGACACTGAAGCAATCAGTGGCAGAACTGAAGAGAGAAATAGACCATTCAACACAACAGTTGTAGATTTCAATATCAGACTTCCGATAATGAATAGAACATTTACACAGAACATCAAAAGGAAATTGGGGGCTTGATCAACACTATAAACCAACTATACATAATAGATGCACAGAACACTCACATAGCAATTGAAAAATACATCTTCATCTCAAGTGCACATGCAACATTTTACAGGATAGACCATATGGTAGACAATAAAACAATTCTCAATGTATCTTAAAAGATTGAAATCTTACAAAGTATGTTTTATGACCACAATGGAATGAAAGTAGAAATTAATAGCAGAAGGAAAACTGGGAAATATGGGATAATTAAGAAACACCATTTTAAAAACAATGGGTCAAAGAAGAAATCACTGGAAAAGTTAGAAAATATTTTTATATGCATGAAAATAAAATCACAATACAACAAAATTTATGGGATGCAACAAAAACAGTATTCAGACAGAAATGTATAGCTATAAATGCCTGCATTATAAAATAAACATTCTAAATCAGTAAACTAATTTTTTTTTATCTTAAGAAGCTAGAAAAATAATAGCAAAGTAAACCCCAAACAAGTTGAAGGAAGGAGATAATAAAAATCAGAGTAGGCGAAAGGAAAAATATAAAAGAAACAAAAATAAAACATGAAACCAAATGATTTTTAAATAAAATTGATAAGCTGCTAGTAAAACTAGAAAAAGGAGAATATATAAAAAACTAAAAACAGAAATGAATGCAGAAACATTACTATGACCCTACAGAATTTTTTATAAAAATAGATCATCTAGATGATAGCAAAAGTACTTAGAAACATGCAAAGTACCAAATTGGACTCAAATTAAAAAAAAATCTTAGCACACTATGTTAAGTAAAGAGATTAAGTAATTAAAAATCTAAAAAGAAAAGTCCAAGACCAAGAGGCTCCAGTGAGTAGAATTCACTACTCAATGAATAAAGATCTATAAGGAAGACTTAACCCCAATCCTGCTCAAACTCTTTCCAAAAAATAAAAGAAGAGGAAACATTCCTAACACATTCTATGATGCTAGAATTTCCCTGATACACAAAGTAATAAAACTGAAATCATACTTCTTATTAATGTAAGTACCCAAGTCGTCAAGAAAATAATTAAAAATAAAATTCAACAGTATATTAAAAGGGTGATGCATCCTAAACAATAATGATTTACCCAAGGTTCACAAAGCCCATTCTTCCCCCTAACATTATGAACAAGAAAAGGATGGCCATTTTCACCTATTACACATTGTACTGGAAGTTTTAGCAAGACCAAATAATCAACTAAGAAAGGAGGTCCACAGAGGAAAGAGAAAAATAAAGGCATTTTATTCTCAAGATGACATAATTCTATATATATAAAAACTTTTAGAACACCTTCCCCTTCACCTACCAACAAACACCCAGGCATATACCTGAACTATTAGAACTAATAATCACATTCAGCAAAGTTGCCTATACACTGTCAATGAAAAGCTGAAAAGGAAATAAAGATTAAAAAATTCATTTATAATAGCATCCAAAAGAATATTTTCTTGTTGTTTAGTCAGTAAATTGTGCCCAGGTCTTTGTGACCCCTTAGACTGTATTTCACCAGGTTTCTCTGTCCATGAGGTTTCCCAGGCAAGAATCCTAGAATGCATTGCCAGTAGTGCTGGAATAAGTGAATAATCAATTGAAAAGGAAAGAATATGGACCTTAATCTCATTCCATACATGAACACACATACACACACACACCTCAAAATAAATCACAACAAAATATAGGTTAAAATTTTAACAAACTATTAGAAGAAACAAGGGATAATTTTTTTTTTTTTTTTTTTTTTGAGGGATACATTTATTACAGTTCATGGAATTCTCCAGGCCAGAATACTGGAGTGGGTAGCCTTTCTCTTCTCCTGGGGATCTTCCCAACCCAGGGATCAAACCGGTGTCTCCCACATTGCAGGTGGATTCTCTATCAGCTGAGCTACCAGGAAAGCCCAAAGAGCTCTTACAAATTGTCAAAAAAAAAAAAAAAAAGACACTTCTCTTAAAAAATGTATAAAGGACTTGGACAGATATTTCTTCAAAGAAGATATGGAAGTAGATATGGTAAAGAGCTTGAACAAGTCTTTAACATCACTGGATATTGTGTGAATGTGCTCAGATGCACAGTTGTGTCAAACTCTTTGCAACCTCATGGACTGTAGCCCACCAGGCTTCTCTACCAATGAGATTATCCCAGCAAGAATACTGCTGTGAATTTCCATTTCAACCTCCAGGAGGTCTTCCCTGATTCAGGAATGGGACCTGCATTTCCTGTGGCTCCTGCATTGGCAGACATGTTCTTTACTGCTGAGATACCTGGGAAGGTCCAGGCACTACTTGAGGTCCTCCTAATCACTTTACTTTCAAGGCCATGAAGCATTAGAAGCCACCTAAAGAGTAACTTGCTCCAACTCTTACAACTACAGAAAATGGCAGAAGGCACATGCTCCCCAGCTCAGTCTCTTCTCCCCCTTTCTTACGTACCCGCGTCCACACACAATAGATAGTGGGGACTCACTTAAAACTGCTGGCTGGGCTTCGACAGCCTCATGCAATGGGTGTGCAGTGGAGAACTAGGTCTATTCAACATTTACTGCGGGTCCTTTGGATGTTGTGTTATTGTTCGGTCATTCAGTTGTGTCAAACTCTTTGTGACCCCAAAGCATGCCAGGGTTCCCAGTCCTTCACGATTTCCTAAAGTTTGCTTCAAACTCACGGGCATTGAGTCAGTGATACCATCCAACCATCTCATCCTCTGTCATCCCCTTCTCCTCCTGCCTTCAAACTTTCCCAGGAACAGGGTCTTCTCCAGTGAGTTGCTTATTCACATCAGGTGGCCAAAGTATTGAAGCTTCAGCATCAGTCCTTCCAATGAATATTCAGATTTCCTTTAGGAGGGACTGGACTGCCCTCCTCATTGTCCTAGGGATCCTTGAGTCTTCTCCAGCACCACAGTTCTAAAGCATCAAATCTTCCGTGCTCAGCCTTTTTTATTATCCAGCTCTCACATCTATACATGACTACTGGAAAAACCATAGCTTTGATGATATGGACCTTGGTCAGAAAAGTAATGTCTCTGCTTTTTAATGTGCTGTATATGTTTGTCAGGGAAAGGAGTGCATCAAGGTTGTATATTGTCACCCTGTTTATTTAACTTATATGCAGAGTATAGCATGTGAAATGCTGGACTAGATGAAGCATAAGCTGTAATAACATTTTGCTGGAGAAATATCAGTAATCTCAGGTACACAGATGACAGCACCCTTATGGCAGAAAGCAAAGAAGAACTAAAAAGCCTCGTGATGAAAGTGAAAGTGGAGAGTGGAAAGTTCATTTAAAATTCAACATACAAAAAATTAAGACCGTGACATCTGGTCCCATCACTTCATGGCAAATAGATGGGGAAACAGTGGAAATGGTTGAGAGACTTTAGTTTTTGGGCTCCAAAATCACTGCAGATGGTGACTGCATCCGTGAAATTAAAAGATACCTGCTCCTTGGAAGAAAAGTTATGACCAACTTAGACAGCATATTAAAAAGCAGAGACGTTGCTTTGCCAGCAAAGGTCTGTCTAGTCAAAACTATGGTTTTTCCAGTAGTCATGTATGGAGTTGAGAGTTGAACTGTAAAGAAAGCTGAGCACCAAAGAAGCACCAGAGAAAGCTGATGCTTTTGAGCTGTCATGTTGGAGAAGACTCTTGAGAGTCCCTTGGATTGCAAGGAGAGCCAACCAGTCCATCCTAAAGGAAATGAGTCCTGAATATTCATTGGAAGGATTAATGTTGAGGCTGAAACTCCAATACTTTGACCATCTAATGTGAAGAACTGACTCCTTGGAAAGACCCTGATGCTGGGAAAGATTGAAGGCAGGAGGAGAAGGGAATGACATAGGATGAGATAGCTGGATGGCATCACCAACTCGATGGACATGAGTTTGAGCAAGCTTCAGGAGTGGTGATGAACAGGGAAGCCTGGCGTGGTGCAGTCCATGGAGTCGCAAAGAATCATACACGACTGAGCAACTGAACTGAACTGAGGCTTGTCACAGCTTTTCTTCCAAGGAGCATCTTTTATTTTCATGGCTGCAGTCACCATCTGCAGTAATTTTGGAGCCCAAGAAAATAAAGTCTGTCATTGTTTCAATTGTTTCTCAGTGTATTGTTTTGTCAAGAATAAATATGTTTACATTTTCTTGGGGTGTAAACATATTTATTTCTCATCAATAGGGCTCATTTTTAAATCAATCTTCCAATGACAAAATAAAGACACAATTATTAAGTCCCACTATCCATATAGCAAAAATGACAAAATGACAATAGATCTTTTAATTTGAGATGTTTAATTTTTTTCTTTTTAAGATGCTACATAGTCAAACAGATTTGGATTAGTCTTTTATGCATACGATTAATTCACAAACTCTCAATCCCTACTTGATGGCTAATTGGACACTATGGAAATGCAAATTAAAATCATAATGACTTTATCATTATGTATCACTTTACACCCTCTGGGGTAACTTTAATGAAAAAATTAAAATAACAAGTATTAGCATGGATGTAGAGCAATCACAATACTTTGCTATGGGGATAGTAAAAATGGAGCATCCACTTGGAGGCATCGCAAACAGTTAAGCATAGAAATAGCATAAGACAGCAATTCCATTCCAAGATACATACCCAGGGAAGTGAAAATATGTGTCTATAAATACACTGAAACTTGTACTGAAATCTTTACAAAAGCTTTACGGATGATAACCAAAAAGTGGAAACAGTATTCATCAGTCCATGGCTGGAAGATGCATTGTGGTATACATCTGTGTGTTCAGACAATGGAGTATCATGCAGCCATTATAGAAGTCAAAGTATTGATACATTCTACAAGAGGGAAACACAAAAGCAGTCGGTTAAGTGAAAGAATCAGACATAAATGTCACATGTTACATTATTCTTTTATGTAGTATATTCAGAATAGACACACCATAAAGACTGAAAGCAGATTAGATATTACCGAGGGATGGGTGGAAAGAGAAATGAGAAGTGATTACTTAATAGGTACAGGGTGTTTTTCTGAGGTGATGAAAAGTTTTAAAATAGATAATGCTGTGAATATGCTGTATGCCACTGAATTGTACAGTTTGCAATGGTTAGCTGTATGTTTTATGCTTTTTTAAATTTTATATTGGAACATAATTGATTTACAATGCTGTGTTAGTTTCAGGTGTGCAGCAGAGTAATTCAGATATAGTAATACATATACATGCATACACACATACCTATTCTCTTTCAAATTCTTTTCCCATTTAGATTATTGAACAGGAACAGAATTCCCTGTTCTATGTGGCAGATCCTAGTCAGATACCTATTTTAAATACAACAGTATTTATTTACTTTTTACTTTTTATTTTATTTTTTAATTTTACAATATTTTATTGGTTTTGCCATGTATCAAAATGAATCTGCCACAGGTATACACGTGTTCCCCATCCTGAACCCTCCTCCCTCCTCCCATACCCATACCATTCCTCTGGGTCGTCTCAGTGCACCAGCCCCAAGCATCCAGTATCGTGCATCGAACCTGGACTGGCAACTCATTTCATATATGATATTATACACGTTTCAATGCCATTCTCCCAAATCATCCCACCCTCTCCCTCTCCCACAGAGTCCATAAGACTGTTCTATACATCAGTGTCTCGTTTGCTGTCTCGTATACAGGGTTATTGTTACCATCTTTCTAAATTCCATATATATGCGTTAGTATACTGTATTGGTGTTTTTCTTTCTGGCTTACTTCATTCTGTATAATAGGCTCCAGTTTCATCCACCTCATTAGAACTGATTCAAATGTATTCTTTCTAATGGCTGAGTAATACTCCATTGTGTATATGTACCACTGCTTTCTTATCCATTCATCTGCTGATGGACATCTAGGTTGCTTCCATGTCCTGGCTATTATAAACAGTGCTGCAATGAACATTGGGGTACCCGTGTCTCTTTCCCTTCTGGTATCCTCAGTGTGTATGCCCAGCAGTGGGATTGCTGGATCATAAGGCAGTTCTATTTCCAGTTTTTTAAGGAATCTCCACACTGTTCTCCATAGTGGCTGTACTAGTTTGCATTCCCACCAACAGTGTAAGAGGGTTCCCTTTTCTCCACACCCTCTCCAGCATTTATTGCTTGTAGACTTTTGGATCGCAGCCATTCTGACTTGCGTGAAATGGTACCTCATAGTGGTTTTGATTTGCATTTCTCTGATAATGAGTGATGTTGAGCATCTTTTCATGTGTTTGTTAGCCATCTGTATGTCTTCTTTGGAGAAATGTCTATTTAGTTCTTTGGCCCATTTTTTGATTGGGTCATTTATTTTTCTGGAATTGAGCTGTAGGAGTTGGTTGTATATTTTTGAGATTAGTTGTTTGTCAGTTGCTTCATTTGCTACAACAGTATTTAAAATACTGATATTTAAATGTTAAATATTAAAATATTTACAAATATTAACATGTAAATATTAAAATATAAATATTTTAAAATACTGCATCAATCTCAAACTCTCTATTTTGTCCCCACATCCTTCCCCCTTGATAACTTAAAGGCAGTCTCTAAGGTTTTGAGTTCATTTCTTTTTAATAAATAAGTTTATTTGTATCATACTTTTTAGATTCCACATACAAACAATATCCTATGATATTTATCTTTCTCTGTCCGAGTTACTTCACTTAGTATGACAATCTCCAGATTGACTGTAAATGGCATAATTTTGTTCTTTTATTTTTTTAATTTTTATTTTATTTTTTAACTTTACATAATTTATTAGTTTTGCCAAATATCAAAATGAACCCACCACAGGTATACATGTGTTCCCCATCCTGAACCCTCCTCCCTCCTCCCTCCCCATACCATCCCTCTGGGTCATCCCAGTGCACCAGTCCCAAGCATCCAGTATCCTGCATCGAATAATGATTGAGTAATAATCCATTGTATATACGTGCCACATATTCTGAACCCATTCAGCTGTTGATGGATATTAAGGTTAATTCCATATCTTGGCTGTTGTAAAAAGTTCTTCAGTGAACATTGCGGTGCATGTACACTCTCAAATCATATTTTTCTCCAGATATATGCCTAGGTATGAGATTTCTGATCAAATGATATCTCTATTTTTAGTTGTCAAGAAACTATTATACAATTCTCTAGAGTAACTGTACCAATTTATATCCCCACCAACAATGTAGGAGTGTTCAGTTCAGTCGCTCAGTTGTGTCCAACTATTTGCAACCTCATGGACTGCAGAACCGGAGAAGGCAATGGCACCCCACTCGAGTACACTTGCCTGGAAAATCCCATGGATAGGGAAGCCTTCTGGGCCGCCATCTATGGGGTAGCACAGAGTCGGACATGACTGAAGCGACTTGGCAGCAGCAGCAGGACTGCAGAATGCCAGGCCTCACTGTCCAACAGCAACTCCTGGAGTTTACTCAAACTCATGTCTATTGAGTTGGTGATGCCATGCAACCATCTCATCATCTGTCATCCCCTTCTCCTCCTGCCCTCAATCTTTCCCAGCATCAAGGTCTTTTCAAATGAATCACCTCTTTGCATCAGGTGGCCAAAGTATTGGAGTTTCTGCTTCAACATCAGTCCTTCCAATGAACAATCAGGACTGATCTCCTTTAGGATGGACTGGTGGATCTCCTTCCAGTCCAAGGGACTCTCAAGAGTCTTCTCCAACACCACAGTTCAAAAGCATCAATTCTTTGGTGCTCAGCTTTCTTTATGGTCCAGCTCTCATATCCATACATGACTACTGGATAAACCATAGTTTTAACTAGATGGACCTTTGATGGCAAAGTAATGTATCTGCTTTATAATAAACTGTCTAGTTTGGTCACAACTTTTCTTCCAAGGAGCAAGCATCTTTTAATTTCATGGCTGCAGTCACCATGTGCAGTGATTTTGGAGCCCCCCAAAATAAAGTCTGTCACTTTTACCATTGTTTCCCCATCTTTTTGCCATGAAGTGATGGGATCAGATGCCATGATCTTAGTTTTCTGAATGTTCAGTTTTAAGTCAACTTTTTCACTCTCTTCTTTCACTTCCATCAAGAGGGTTTTTAGTTCGTCTTCGCTTTCTGCTATAAGGGTGGTGTAATCCACATATCTGAGGTTATTGATATTTCTCCCAGAAATCTTGATTCCAGCTTGAGCTTCATCCAGCTGAGCATTTCTCATTATGTACTCTGCATACAAGTTAAATAAGCAGAGTGACAATATACAACCTTCACATATTCCTTTCTAGATTTAGAACCAGTCTGTTGTTCCATTTCCAGTTCTAACTGTTGCTTCCTGACCTACATACAGATTTTTCAAGAGGCAGGTCAGGTGGTCTGGTATTCCCATCTCTTTAAGAATTTTCCAGTTTGTTTCAATCCGCACAGTCAAAATCTTTGGCATAGTCAATAAAGCAGAAATAGATATTTTTCTGGAACTTTTGCCTTTTCAATGATCCAGTGGATGTTGGCAATTTGATCTCTGGTTCCTCTGCCTTTTCTAAAACCAGCTTGAACATCTGGAAGTTCACAGTTTAGGTACTGTTGAAGCCTGACTTGGAGAATTTTGAGCATCACTTTGCTAGCGTGAGATGAGTGCAATTGTGCGGTAGTCTGAGCATTCTTTTGCATTGCCTTTCTTTGGGATTGGAATGAAAACTGACCTTTTCCAGTCCCGTGGCCACTGCTGAGTTTTCCAAATTTGCTGGAATATTGAGTGCAGCACTTTCACAGCATCATCTTTTAGGATTTGAAATAGCATAACTGGAATTCCATCACCTCCACGAGCTTTGTTCATAATAATGCTTCCTAAGGCCCACTTGACTTCACATTCCAGGATGTCTGGCTCTAGGTGAGTGATCACTCCATTGTGATTATCTGGGTCTTGAAGATCTTTTTGGTATAGTTCTTTGTACATTCTTGCCTCCTCTTCTTAATATCTTTTGCTTCTGTTAGGACCATACCAAATGGAAGGATTGTTACCTTTCTCCATACTCTCTCCAGCAGTTTTGTTTGTAGACTTTTTGATGATGTTCCTTCTGACAGATGTGAAGAGATATCTCATTGTAATTTTAATTTGCATTTCTTTAGTAACTAGTGATGTTAAGCACATTTTAATCTGCCTCTTGGGCATCTGTGTGTCTTCTTTAGAGAAATGTCTATTTAGGTCTTTTGTCCATTTTTGATTGGGTTGTTTTCTTTCTTTCTTTTTAATTGAGCTGTGTGAGCTGTTTGTAAATTTTGGAGAATTATCCCTTGCCATTTGCCTCATTTGCAAATATTTTCTCCCATTCTGTAGAGTATCTTTTCCTTTTGTTTATGATTTTCATTTTGTTTATGATTGCTTTGCAAAAGATTTTCAGTTTAATTAGGTCACAACTATTAATTTTTACTTTTATTTCCATTAGAAATTTTATTCCATTTGTATTTAATCCCATTTCTATCTGAGATTTATGTTGAAGAGTGTTTGGCTACATTATCCTTTAAGAATTTTAAGTACTTGATCTTGAATTTAGGTCTTTAATTCATCTTCAGTTCATTTTTTTATATGGTTTTAAGAATGTTCTAATTTCATTTTGTTTTTATAAAACTGTCCAGTTTTACCAGCACTATTTGTTGAAGAGACAGTTTTTTCTCCATTGTATAGTCTTTCCTCCTTTGCTGTAGTTTAATTGACCATATGCATATGGGCTTATGTCTGGGCTTTCTAGCCTCTTTCATGATTTATAAGTCTTGTGTCAATACCATACTTTTTGTATGACTATAGCTTTGTAATGTAGTCTGGAGTCAGCTTGATTCCTCCAGCTCCATTTTTCTTTCTCAAGATTACATTGGCTATTCAGGATATTTTGTGTCTCATTACAAATTTTAAGATTTTGGTTCTAGTTCTGTATTGCATCAAATCATAGATTGCCTTGAGTAGTACAGTCATTTTGACAATACTAATTCTTTCAGTCAAAGAACATGATATTTCTTTCCATCTATCTGTGTCAATTTTGATTTCCTTCATCAATTTCTTAGAGTTTTCAGAGTACAGATCTTATGCCTCCTTAAGTGTATTTATTTATATGCATTTTGTTCTTTTGGATGTGATGGTAAATGGGATTGTTTCCTTAATTTCTTTTTCTGACCTTTCATTGTTAGTGTGTATAATTGCAACAGATTTCTGTGTACTTAAAGTATTTTATATCCTGTGACTTTACCATTGATTAGCTCTAGTAGTTTTCTAGTAGCAGGTTTAGGATGTTTTATGCATAGTATCATGTCATCTGCAAACAGTAGCAATGTTACTTCTTTCCCAATATGGATTCCCTATTATTTTTTTCTTCTCTGATTGCCATGGCTAGGACTTCCAAAACAATATCTATATTAATAAAAAACTACTAATGAAAATAAAATGATTATATAAGTCAGAACAACTTATACATAAAAATGTAAATATTTAATGTAAAATCAAATGTAGCAGTATATGGTTTTGGTAATATTAAGAGCAGATGAAATAGAATTGGGGGAACTGAATAATTAAAATAATCAAGAAGTATATAATAGTCATCACAGTCTTGAACTCATGCCTTAAATGACCTATTATCAAAATAAATCATCATTATAAAGGAAAATGATCATAAGTATACAGTTTAGTACATTATACGAGAATATTAAACTCATGCAAGTCAAAGAGATTGTGAAATATATTTAAAATGTAAATAAAACATTTTACCCAATTCTCACTTATCAATAAGCAATTAATTAAGGAAAAAAAATAAAGGAAACAAATGATCTCTAATACCATCTGAACACACATGAACTAGTGAATCATTTAAAACTTTAAGTGACATTTTATTGTTATTTTAAACAATATATAATGAGGTACACTTTTTATTTTATGAAGGATATTTAATACTAATACTAAAGCCTAACAGTTTTCTGTAATAGAAAACAATTCTATAAGAAAATCTTACTTACCAATAGATACAAGAAAATGCAATGCAAAATATATTATAATATAATTTACATAAGGAATTTTATAGTCATATAAGGAATATCATTAAGTCATAAATTAGATTAATGAATTCAATCATAAATTAAATACAATACTGCAAAAAAATATATATCATCCTATGTATATAACAAACAGCTTCATTCATTTCAAATCTTGTATCTCCAAATTGAGCTTGTGACTTTTGGCATATTTTTCAAAAAATTAAGGATAATTTTATGATTATATTTATATAGCCTATCTACATGTTATTAATATTCCATAAAACAATTATTTTTACTTTGTTATTTATTTATTGTTTTTGTCTATTAAATCTCTTTTCTTTTTAATATTTGCTATTTCTGTTCAATATACAGAGCATTCAATATATCCTATGATGGTTGTAATTAGTCATTTCTTTTTTTATTGTTATTAATTCTTATCATCAAGACAGAATGATATGTCTGTATTCTTGTAATGACTGAATGCTATAATTCCATTTTTCTATTACTAAATTGTCTATATTTCCAGAGTAATTTTATGTAATATTGAGATAATATGAATTATAATTCTTGGTGATTATGTGGATGCCTCTAAATTTTCACTATTTAGTTATTAATTTGAGAGGGTCATACTTGTTTTCTCAGTTTATCAGTACCCCATGCAAGAGTTTGTTCAATAACTATTCATAACATTCTAAATTAATTTTGTGCTTTATTGAATTTTATGGATATTGCAGTGGTAGAAATATGTATGTGATTTTTAAAAATATGTTCCTGCTGCACAAAACAAAGTTCAGCATTTCAGTTGATTTACACAGTAGAGGTTTATGTTTCACTCTCACAGTAATTAAATATGGTTTTCTTTGCTCAGCATGAAGTTTTTCTCTGTATATTAAGTCAGGGATCCAGAATCCTTGCACTGTACGCCATTTATTAGGACTTCCTACAAGGTGGTAGTTTTAGTGACACTGGAAGAGCTATTTAGTGTTCCTGAAGGTGGGCTTCAGTGCTACTCATCACTTCCAATCCCATTCTTTTTCCAGGGAACTAGTTGCATAGTTTTATCTACATCAAAGGACATAGGAATGAGATAGGACTGGAAAACACACTCTGTGAATGGACAGCATCTTTTTAGCAGCAATTATACATTAATAGATGTTGTAACATGAATAACTGAAGATTCATTGGAGGACTGATGCTGAAACTGAAACTCCAATACTTTGGTCACCTGATGCAATGAACTGACTCGTTGGAAAAGACCCTGATGCTGGGAAAGATTAAAGGCGGGAGGAGAAGGGGACGACAGAGGATGAGATGGTTGGATGGCATCACCAACTTGATGGACGTGAGTTTGAGTAAGGTACGGGAATTGGTGTTGGACAGGGAAACCTGCTGCATTGCAGTCCATGGGGTCACAAAGAGTTGGACAGGACTGAACGACTGAACTGAACATGAATAACTTACTGTCAGTCCTACAAGACTGACCACCTAAAATTATTGAAATAACTTAGTATCACTCATTCCTACCTTAGCCTCACTTTAAAAAGAACCAAATGCAGCAGTACTAGATTATAATATTTATAACCACAAGCTGTCTACTCTTTCTGTATTGATAATATTTTGTGAGATTTTCAGTGTCAGAGCAAGGACAAAATTATTAAAGATATAATGCATATTTTAATTTATAGTTTATGCAATGGATCTTGACTAAACATAATGTATTTAGTGAGTGACACATTATTCATTTTATATAAACTTCATGCTTATAAATCATTTTACTCAGATTCAAAAAGTGTTAATATTTTTACATAAAAAATCAACACCTATTTCTTTAAATCAAAGCTTTGAATGAGTAAAATCACTTTGTATCATTTCAATTGCTTTCTTGTTGTAATACACTAGAAAGATTGTCCATGTATATTTGCATATAGATGAACTAAATAATTTCAGATACATCTGTGAGTCTATCGTGAAGACAGAGGTATATATGAAGCAGTTAGACTGGATGATTTATCTTTGAATGTTTAAGACTTACCGCAGTAATATTCAAACAATGTAGTAGTCTTTAAAGTTTTCACAAAATAACCTAACAAGCCTATCAATGGCAAGTGGTCTAAAAATAAAGACCTCACTGAGATTTATAAACATAAAGTTTACTTATTTTTTAATATTCCAAAGGACAAATTTGACTAAGGTGTTATATAACTGAAATGATGATCCATTAAGGATCCGCATATTGAATTATTGCTTGTACCTGGTTGTAAGAGCAAATTACTTTCACAAGAGGGAGCATGAAGATTGAAGAAAATGCAGTATGACAGTTTTGCTAATAATTATAACCCTAAGCTAGTCGATTGTTGAGTACTGATAATTAAATCATTGGAAGTAATGGGATCTCTATGATTCACTTCTCAAGGAAAAAAAAAAAAGAGTGGAATGAAATAGAAATTTAATGTGGTACTTAAGTGATCACTGTGTGTTCACACATTTTCTAGCATTAGAGGGAAACTGAAATAAAGGCTTCCATCTCTTTTCTGGTTTAAAGCAATTGGAAAGAATATTAATGGTATCTAATATTAATGTTGATAAATAGCAGAGGATAGAAAAAGATGACAGGTTTTAGTGGTCAACGAAGTCATCATAATGAGGGATGGGAAAACTAAGTAGGTAAAATTTGAGAAGAAAGAGGAACTATATAAATGAAGGAAGAGTTATAGTGTGTTGCCAGATCCTCTTATTCACTTCTTTCCTTCTATTCTTCCTTCCTTTCTCCTTCCCTCTCTCCCTTCTTTCTTTGCTTCCTTGCAGCTATTATACATAATGTTAAAGGGAATATTTTTGATTTATTTTTTTCCATTTATTTGGATTGTCTATGCAAAAGTCTTCCCTTTGTAGCTCAGTCGGTAAAGAATCTGCCTGCAGTGCAGGAGACCTGAGTTTGATCCGTGGGTTAAGAAGATCCCCTGGAGAAGGAAATGGCAGTATCCTTACCTGGGAAATCTCATGGACACAGGAGCCTGGTGGGCTGAGGTCCATGGGGTTGCACAGGGTCCGGTAAGACTGAGCCACTAACACTTACTTACTTATGCAAAATTCTTATTAAAAGGCACCCTTTACTATAGAGAAGCTTAAGAAAAAGTAGGATGACTGTGACATATAGGAAGCATTGAAAGAAGCTCAAGGGTCTAGAGTTAGGAATATAAACTGAGGTTGGAGAAAATCACAACTAGGGATGCATTTTGTCTTGGTTGCCCTCCCCTATTTCCCTGCCTGCATTTCCCCTCCCATTTTTTCCTCTTCATTTAGTTTCAGATTTTAATACTTTTAAGATGAGTGTAGGAACAGCTACATAAGAAATGCAATAGGAAAAACTATAAAAGTAGGAAATAACAATAATGGTGATGAGAAAATCCAGTCATTTCAAAAGACTATAGAGTTCTAAAAATGCTATGGCACTTCATAATTTTATTTTCTTATATGTAGTCAGAATATTAAATTGATTCAAATTATATTGTTATTGTTGTTGTTTTAAAGAAAGCATCTTTGGCAACAGTGGGACTTAGAAAACTTCTTAGAACATTTAATCATAAAGTCTGGCAAAAGAAAATGAATTTGGAAAAGTATCTTACCAGATCATAAGAATAATTATACTTTCACTCAATAGTCACCAATACCGGTATAAAGCTTCCATTACCTAGATTTTGTGTCTTTAATACTGTGGTATTTATTAACTCCACTGAATTCTATTATAAGAGTAGAATGCAAAATAACATTTGGGAAAGTGTTTCTTCTAATCTCCAAGCTCCAGGAATTTGTATCAAGTGTAACAATTCATCAGAGTCTTGAAGGGATCCTTATTTAGAAATTTCACACTCTGGATATATTGTGCTTTTTTTGACCTGTAATCTCTATCACTTTCATGCTCTACCAATGACTAATCCTTGTATTTGAGCAATTTTACACAATTATTTTAACTAAGAGTATTGAAAAATGCTGTGTACAAACATTCCCAATTCTTTGTCCAGCCTAGTGTTATTTTCTGTTTCTTTGGCTATTGTATTAACGTATCAATCCAGGTAACCAAAATGAATACTCCATTTTGATCTAAAAACTTATGAAGAGGCAGAAGACTAAACAAGTTGTCAATGTCCCTTTCTGCCTAGGGAAATGATATTTGGGAATACAAATAAGTAATCTTTCTTCTGGTTTGCATGTTGAATAGTAATTGTATTGTGTCATTTTTCTGAGGCCTTGACAAATTTATTTGCATTTTTAATATTTGCTTTCACACTCTTTCATTCTTTAACTTTTTTCCTCCTACATATTACAGGTAATACTAAGCTGTCTGAGAATACAAAACATTCTTTCTTCTTAGAACCTCCTCTTTCATCACTCCAGTATTTGATTCCTTTAAAGTCTGCATGAATTTGAAAATCTTTGGTGTAGAAAAACTTCAGTATCTGAAGCAGTTTTGCTAGCTTATAACAAGTCTTCAGGCATATCATTTGTCCATTCTGCTTTTTCAGTGGGTAGAATCAGGACTCTGAGGAAATGCATTTAAAATTTTCAAGTATTAGGTGTTCATTTCAGTGCTAAGAGTTCTTTGTTTTCCATTTCTCTTTTTAAATAAAAATTGCATATATAAATTATACATGTTGATTTGACATAAATGTATATATATATGAATTATTCAAATGATTACCATAGTCAAGATAATTAACATATCATCTCCTCACATAGTTATCTTTTTGTGTGTGTTTGTGACAAATGCACTCAAAACACATACTTCTGAGCATATTTTCAGAGTTCAATACAGTATTTTTAAGCATAGTCATCATGCCTGTGTTTTAGGTCTCTAGATTCATTCATCCTCCATAATTGCAAATTTGCACCATTTGAGCAACATATCCACATTCCCCATGCCCTCATTCCCTGGTAACTACTGTTCTACCATTTGCTTTTATGAAATCAGCTTCAAAATATAACTGAGATTATACGGCATTGGTTTTTCTTGCTCTGGCTTGTTTCATTTAGAATACTGTCCTCCTGTTTCATCTATGTTGTCACAAATGGCAGAACTTCCTGCTTTCTCATGGAGGAATCATATTTCATTTGGGGGAGAAGATATTAAAGTGATACATCTGATAAAGAGTTAATATCCAAAATATACAAAGAACTCACACAACTCCACATCAAGAAAACAAATAATCTGATTTTAAAAAATGAGGAGAGGACCTAAATAAATCATTTTCCAAAGAAGATGTAAAGATAGCCAATGGACACATGAGAAGATGCTCAATATCACGAATCATCAGGGAGATGCTGATGAAAGCCACAATGAGATAGGACCTCATTTTTCTTCAACAAACATGCCAAGAACACACAATGGGGAAAATACAATCCCCTCAATAAATGATATTGGGAAAATTGCTTTTTTGTTGTTCACTTTTTATTATATCTATTTTGTCAAATGTAAAGCCCCCATGGATATGATACTATTTTAGCTGATTTTTTCCTTACAGTCCAAAGTGCTCCACTAATTAGTAAGAAGGATGATTCAATTTAGAGTAGCAAATCTAAATGTGTGATTTGGGGGGAAAAAACGTTACTTATCATCCCTCATCAATATTTAGTATTAAAGATATTGAGAGTAATAAATATTTTAAAATTGATATCCCGATGGGTGGTGCAGTGGTAAAGAATCTGCCTACAATGCAGGAGACATGGGTTCCATCCCTGAGTCAGGAAGATCCCCTGTAGATAATGGTAACACACTCCAGTATTCTTGCCAGGAAAATTCCATGGACAGAGAAGCCTGGTGGGCTGCAGTCCATGGGGTTACAGGGTCAGCAAACCTTACAGTCCAAAGTGCTCCACTAATTAGGAAAAAGGATGATTCGATTTAGAGTAGCAAATCTAAATGTGTGATTTGGAAAAAAACAAACAAACACAAAAACTTATCATCTCTCATCAATATTTAGTATTAAAGATTTTGAGAGTAATAAATAGCAAACAACCTGAGCATCACAACAATTATTGCATTTTCAGATTCCAGTGGAAAAGTACCATCTGTGAATAATCAGATAACCACTGTTAGAAAAAATGATGCTTAAGAATTATTTCTGACACTCATAATTTCATGCTATCCCTTTAACTCACATTACCTTCTCCTAACCAAGCTTCTTCAAACTACTTTTACTGCTTCTTGTTTTGCTCAGACAGTAAAGAATCTGCCTGCAATGCAGGAGACCCAAATTCGATCCCTGGTTCAGGAAGATCTCATGGAGAAGGGGATGGCTACCAACTCCAGGATTCTTGTGTGGAGAATTCCGTGGCCAGAAGAACCTGATGGGCTATATAGTCCAGGGCATCGCAAAGAGTCAGACACAACTGAGAGACTAACATTAACTTTGTTTATCAATGCAATTAAACAAAAAGTATTATATCCCTAATGTATGCAGTATAGTGTTGGATGCTTGGGATATGAAAAGGAATAAGAAGATGAACAAGAAGATAAATTAGAGACAAAATTCAGCTATAAGCTATCCTGCCTCTGCCACTCCTTTGCCTTTCTCCAAAAAAATAATAATAAGTCAAAATTTTGACTAGTTCAAATTACTTTCAGGATAAATTACAAGTTTCTAGATATAATTCTATAAGGCTCTTGAGGGTACAGCCTTTGCTTTTCTCTCCATCTTCACCCCCTCTCATTTCACACTTCACAAATTCCATGTTAAAATACAAAATGCGTATGGTTTCTTGTTCATTTTGTCCTGTTTTTTTTTCCTCTCCCCTCATTTTCTGTCTCCCCAAGAAAGTCATTTTCCACCTGTTTTTCAGTATTGCTATTCTCTCTGTAGTACAGGAGACTTCTCTTGCAGGCATCCTTTACTAAACCTCAGCTTCAGACAGTATTTTTTGCACGTGCTCTCCCCTCACTAGTACATCTTTCTATCTTAGCATTGCTGTATATAGAAATTGTCCATTGGTGTTTCTACCTACTGCTCTATACTTAAGCTCCCAGAAGGATAGAATCATTTCTTCTTCATTTTTGTTCACTCTTGTCCTCGAGCATAGTGGTTGGAAAACCATGTTGTTGTTGTTTTTTCTTCCTCTTTTCTATTATTTTATTTTTTTACTTTACAATATTGTATTGGTTTTTACAAAGATAAACAGTACACAGCATTTTATCATTTGTGGCCTGGGATCTCTATCACAGCTACTCATTTATGCTGCTGTAGCATCATAGCTGCCATAGGCAACAAGTGAATAAACAAGCAAGGTTATGGCCAATAAAATTTTACTCACTAAAAGAAGGTTATTGGCCTTAATTGCTGATCCTTGCTATAGCATGGTACCAATATAGTGCCATATAAATGTTGAGTGGGGGAAGGAATGAATGAGTCCCTGGTTTATTCCTCTTCTTGAATTATAACTGGATCAGCTGCCAAGTCGGAGAAGGCAATGGCACCCCACTCCAGTACTCTTGCCTGGAGAATCCCATGGACGGAGGAGCCTGGTGGGCTGCAGTCCATGGGGTCCCTAAGAGTTGGACACGACTGAGTGACTTCACTTTCACTTTCACTTTCCTGCATTGGAGAAGGCAATGGCACCCCACTCCAGTGTTCTTGCCTGGAGAATCCTAGGAATGGGGGAGCCTGGTGGCTGCCGTCTATGGGGTCACACAGAGTTGGACACAACTGAAGTGACTTAGCAGCAGTAGCAGCAACTGCCAAGTAATCTGTTCCCTCTGGAAAAGCCCTGTTGCCTCCATTGCCAACACCCTACATTGACATCACTTAGCAATGTCTGCACGTCTTCTCTGTGCCAGGGACTCTTAAGCAAAGATTAATGAGACATGGGCTTTCTCTCCCCTAAGGCCATGTGTCAGGGAGAATTACAGTCAGGTACAAGGAATGGAGAAACATATTCTACTGACATAAATAACCAAGAAGGTTTTTTCTCTCATATATCAATAATATCATAGAATAGGGTTTGTGACAGGTTACCTATGGCTTTAAGGACTCAAATTCTTCCTTTATCCATTGTATTCCCTTTACATAAGGTCTATGTCCTCACATTCACAAGATAGATGCTGACGGATCCAGACATTATATTCATTTTCCAGGTAAGAGGGAGGGAAAAGGAGACAAAGATACCTGTTTCCACCTTTGTAATGGTCTACACTGCATGACTTTTCCTAACTGCAAAGCTTATTGGGAAACAGTGGTAACACCATTGCAACTTTGGCAGTAGATGGCATATGAAACATAGGGCTGAAGGGATACTGAGTGAATTTTCCTGAAGTAAGTGTCACATTATGCCACCTCAGGGCATTGTCCTGCAAATGACATGTTTTATTGCACTTGAAATAGGCACAAATTTCCCAAATTTGGCCAAATGATTTTCATAATTCCTTGAACATCATGATACTTCATGTAAATTTAATGTTAACTCAGAACAATTATGTGTGCAAATTATGATTTTGCTTACCTTAGGCCTAATTTAATATTTTTAATGTAAGACCTCTTGATATTGAAACAATTTCTTCCTTTGTTGCTTTTCAGTACTAGATGGGGCCGGATGACATGATCTTAGCTTTTTGAATACTGAGTTTTAAGCCAGCTTTTTCACTGTCCTCTTAAACATTCATCAAAAAGCTCTTTAGTACCTCTTCACTTTCTGCCACAAGAGTGGTGACATCTGTGTATATGAGCTTATTGATATTTCTCCCAGCAATCTTGATTCTAGCCTGTACTCCATCCAGTCCAGCATTTTTCATGATATACTCTGCATAAAAGTTAAATAAGCAGGGTGACAGTTTATAGACTTGACTTATTCCTTTCCCAGTTTGGAACCAGTCTGTTGTTCCATGTCCAGTTCTAACTGTTGCTTCTTGACCTGCATACAGGTTTCTCAGGAGACAAGTAAGGTGGTCTGGTACTCCCTTCTCTTTAAGAATTTTCCACATTTTCTTGTGACCCACACAGTCAAAGGCTTTAGAATAGTCAGTGAATCAGAAGTAGATGTTTTTCTTCAATTTCCTTGATTTTTCTATGATCCAACGGATGTTGGCAATTTGATGTCTAATTCCTCTGACTTTTCTAAATCCATTTTGTACAGCTGAAAGTTCTAGGCTCACATACTGTTGAAGCCTATCGTGAAGGATTTTGAGCATTACCTTGGTAGCATGAAATGAGTGCAATTATGCAGTAAATTGAACACTCTTTGGCATTGCCCTTCTTTGGAATCAGAATAAAAACTGAACTTTTCCAGTCCTGTGGCCATTGCTGAGTTTTGCAAATTTGCTGGCATGCTGATTGCAGCATTTTCACAGCATCATCTTTTAAGATTTAAAATAGCTCAACTGGAATTCCATCACCTACACTAGCTTTGTTCGTCGTAATGCTTCCTAAGACCCACTTGACTTTGCACTCTAGGATGTCTGGCTCTAGGTGAGTGATCACACCACTGAGTTTACCTGGGGCATTAACATAGTCTGTGTATTTTTGCCACCTCTTCTTAATATGTTCTCTTCTGTTAGGTCCATACTATTTCTGTTCTTTATTGAGCCCATCTTTGCATGAAATATTTCTTTAGTATCTCTAATTTTCTTGAAGAAATCTCCAGTCTTTCCCATTCTATAGTTTTCCTCTATTTCTTTGTGTTGTTCACTTAGGAAGGCTTTCTTATCTCTCCTTGCTATTCTTTGGAACTCTGCATTCAGAAAGGTATATTTTTCCTTTTCTCCCTTGTCTTTCGCTTTTTTTCTTTTCTCAGCTATTTGTAATGCCTCCTCAGACAACCATTTTGCCTTTTTGCATTTCTCTTTGTTGGAAATTGTTTTGATGACCACCTCCTATACAATGTTAGAACCTCTGTCCATAGTTTTTCAGGCACTCTGTCTATCAGAACTAATCCCTTGAGTCTATTTGTCACTTCCACTGTATGATCAGAAGGGGTTTGATTTAGATCATATCTGAATGGTCTAGTGGTTTTACTTACTTTCTTCAGTGTAAGTCTGAATTTTGCAGTGAGTTCATGGTCTGATCCACAGTCAGCTCCCAGTCTTGTTTTTGCTGATTTTATAGAGCTTCTCCATCTTCAGCTGCATAGAATACAATCAATTTGATTTTGACGTTGATCATCTGGTGATGTCCATGTGTAGAGTTGTCTCTTGTGTTGTTAGAAGAGGGTGTTTGCTATAACTAGTGTGTTCTCTTGTCAAAGCTCTGTTAACCTTTCCCTGCCTCATGCTGTACTCCAAGTTCACACTTGCCTGTTACTTCAGGTGTCTCTTGACTTCCTGCTTTTGCATTCCAGTCCCCTATAATGAAAAGAACATCTTTTTGTGTATGTGTGTGTGTGTGTGTGTGTGTGTGTGTTAGTTCTGGAAGGTCTCATAGGTCTTCATAGAACCATTCAACTTCAGCTTCTTCAGCATTACTTCGATTACTGCGCTATTGAATGGTTTGCCTTGGAAACGAACAGAGATCATTCTGTATTTTGGAGATTGCACTCAAGTACTGCCGTTAGGACTCTTTTGTTGACTCAGGATTACTCTGTTTCTTCCAAGGGATCCTTGCTTGGAGTAGAAGAGACAATCATCATCTGAATTAAATCTGCCCATTCCCGTCCGTTTAGTTCGCTGATTCCTAAAATGTCGACGTTCACTCTTGCCATCTCCTGTTTGACCATGTCCAATTTACCTTGGATTCATGGAACTAACATTCCAGGTTCCTATGCAATATTTTTCTTTACAGAATTGGACTTTAACTACCAGACACATGCACAACTGGCCATTGTTTTCACTTTAGCTCAGCCTCTTCATTTCTTCTGGAGTTATTTCTCCACTCTTCTCCAGTAGCATTTTGGGCATCTACCAACCCGGGGAGTTCACCTTTCAGTATCCTATATTTTTGCCTTTTCATACTGTTCATGGGGCTCTCAAGGAAAGAATGCCAAAGTAGTTTGCCATTCCCTTCTCCTGTGGACCATGTTTTGTCAGAACTCTCCACCATGACTCATCCATCTTGGGTGGAACTACATTGCATGGCTTGACGTTTCACTGAGTTAGATGAGGCTGTGGTCCCTGTGATCAGTTTGGTTAGTTCTCTGTGAATGTGGTTTTCATCTGCTTGCCCTGTGATGGATGAGGATAAGAGGTTTGTGGAAGCCTCCTGATGGCAGGGACTGGCTCTGGGGAAAACTAGGTCTTGCTCTGGTGGGCAAGGACATGCTCAGTAAATTTTAATCCAATTTTCTGCTAGTCTTCCTAAGTATTAGTATTTTTTGTTATAAAATTCTAGTTGGAGAAAATTATAATGTTTTTTCTAATATTTTATATTTGAAGAACAATTTATATTTCCAATGGGCTTCCCCAGTGGCTCAGATGGTAAAGAATCTGTCTGCAATGTGGGAAACCTGGGTTCAATCCCTGGGTTGGGAAGATCCCCTGGGGAAGGGAATGCCTACCTATTCCAGTATTCTTGCCTGGAGAATTCCATGGCCAGAGCCCTGGCAGGCTACAGCCCATGGGGTTGGGAAGAGTCAGATAGGACTGAGAAACTAACACTTTTATTTACATTTTCAAAGTACTTTAAAATCATCTATCTGTTAATCTTATTTGAATATTATATTGACCCTCTTTTTCTTTCATTATGAATAAAAGGCTTTTAGTAGAGAACTATAGTAATTGAATGTTATAGTTAAGAGATAAAATATTTCACATTCATTTTCCATAATGAAATCTCCATGCCTTCATATCTGAAAATGTATACCTGAAGAATTGGCTGCTTTGTGGTAATAATTGTTATTAATTATTAATATTTCAAAATGATGAGAATACAGTGATTAAATATATGTCATCACATAACCCTCCATTGAAAAATAACACAGTAGGGAGAAAGTAGAAGAAGCTAAAAGCAAAGGGAAATTTGATTCTTTCTTAGAACTAGAAACCATGTCTTCTATGATTCTGCACAGGTATTTTTAAAGTTCTGCCTTAGTTTTTTTTTTTTTAATTTTTGATCTTTAGGGTTGTATGTATAAATAATTGAGTGTTTAGAAAGAACTTATATGAGGAATGAAATACAAATATTAGGTAGTATTACTTTGTTTTTGAAGAGGTTATCAAGGCTGCTTGAGATTTACTATAAAAATTTTAATAACTTTCCTGACAAGTTAATGATAAATATAAATAATGATTTATTAAATTCATTTAAGTATGAAATTATGTATTCAAGAGAGATAGCAAGTTTTCAAACTGTTATATCAATGAAAATGATATTATTTATTATACCCTGCTTAAATTTCTAACTCTAAAAATAATATATGCTTATGTATGATATATTTGGGCTTCCCTGGGAGCTCAGCTTGTAAAGAATAAGCCTGGTCTGATTCTTTACAGGAGACCCTGGTCTGACTCCTGGGACTGGAAGTAGCCCTGGAGAAGGAATAGGCTACCCCACTCCAGTATTCTTGGGCTTCCCTGGTGGCTCAGTCAGTGAAGAATCCACCTGCAGTGTGGGAGACCTGGGTTCGATCCCTGGGTTGGGAAGATCCCCTGGAAGAGGGCATGACAGACAACCCACTCCAGTATTCTTATGTGGAGAATCCCCATGGACAGAGGAGCCTGGCGGACCACAGTCCCTGGGGTCACAAAGAGTCAGAGGCAGCTAAGCACAAGCACGCGCTTGATATGTAAGCACAAGCACGCGCTTGATATGTTTATAGTTCCTTTCCTTCAGTTGTAAGATAGTTAAAACAAACAAACAAAAGCCCTCCTGTTTTGAATCTCTCCTCCCATGTTCTTTTCAGTTTGCCTTTTATTATAGAGTTAAACTGTGTGTCCCCAAAATTAAGCTCTTGCCTAAATGAAAATTAATCCTACATCTCAGACTGATCTTTTACTTATTATAAGCAACTTTGATTTTAAGAAGAGAATATTGAAATAAGACTTATTAGTGTTGAATAAATATGCACTAATTTATCTCTTTTTATATCTTAATTTCATACTTAAGGAAAAATTGCATAGAAACCATGGAGTCCCATATGCATTTCACCTTATTCACCTTTATGTTAGAGTGGTAAAACAGTACCATAGTACAGTTATTATGCAAACTAATAAATTAGCATTTATACAATTCAATATAATAATTGTATGCATACTGAGGGGCTTCCCTGGTGGCTCAGTCAAGAATCCGCCTGCCTAGCAGGAGACCTAGCTTCAATGCCTGGGTTGGCAAGATCCCCTGGAGAAGGAAATGGCAGCCCACTCCAGTATGCTTGCTTGGGGAATCCCATGGACAGAGAAACCTGATGGGCTACTGTCCAGGGGGTCTCAAAGAGCTATCCACAATGAGTGATCAAGCAGCAGCAGCATGCATACTGTAGCCCATGTGTACACACATATTTATATTTATTTCTGAATCTATCCATCCATCTATAGTTTAATATCATAATTTCACAGTGAAACTTCCATTAAATGAGACATTGCAGCATTCATTCTAGCCTTCCTCCTTCTTCACTTCTTTCTCTTACAATGAAAAAGTTGACTCATAATCAAAGATATATTTGCTTAGTTGCTCAAATATATTATATATTTAACACAGTTTCAGAATTCTAATCCTTTACTCCAATGGAAAAAAAAAATTCACCTTTAAACCACTCTATTAGATTAGTTAATTTACTTTTGGAATTATGATTCAAAACAATAACAAAGCACTCATTAAATGTGTAGAAAAGTAAAAGTTTTATCATTCTTTTTTTGCAGGAGGGGGCTTTCAAATAATGCATTCTACTTTTAGGGCTAGACTTTCATGTAAAGCTAATTGTATTCCTATGTGTTATATATTTTAAGGGCAATCTTTTTCCTATAGATTTTTCCAGCAGAGAAAGGGACATGTGTCTCAAGTATGTCTCTGCATGACTCCTCTGCACACGCTGGCTTAGCTACGACATCAGAACAAATGAGTACATCTTTAGACTCTCAAGCACAATGCGTATAGATGTACAAATTATCACCATTATTATAATTGCACTACTATGCCATATTGAATGGCTCCAGTGAATTAGCATTACATTATAAAAGCTATCTTAGAAAGTGTGTGAATAATATATTACATTTTTACAGAATAAATGAAAATGGAAGAAATAGCGATATTAAATTAAAAAGGCAGTGGAGGCATATATTTTATTATATACTAATATTCAGATAGAAGCTGAAAAGTTTATTGATTTTTTACTCATTTTGCTTATAAAGATCAATTTTAAATCAGCTTCAAAAAAGAATAGTTGCTGGCACTTCCTAGGCAAAACATAGATTGGTGAAAATTACTGATTCTAACAGTGTCTTTATAACACATATTTTTATCTTTTTCCTTTAACTACCTTAAAAATCTAGTTTTCAGCCAAATTTATATTTGGCTGAAATTTCAGTTGTCTCATAGACAAGAAAGTGGATATAGTAAGAGGAAGACATAGACTCTCAGGCATAATTAAACTGAGATTGCAGTAATTAGTGGCCAATTATATGGAGAAATAAAACTTTATTTCCTCTTATAATATTTTGCTTTTATTATTTTGTACTCCAATATTCTATCAGCACCATTAGCAATTAAATCTCTTAAAGCTGTTAAAACAGTAGAGGATAATTTACTAATAATTTAACCCTGACTCACAAAAAATAGTTTTTGAGAGTTTCAAAAACTGAAATGTTTTCTTTTTTTTTTATTGGTTTAATTTTTTTACTTTACAATATTGGATTGGTTTTGCCATACATCAACATGAATGAAATGAAAATATTAAGAAATTCAATTTGTCAATTAAGTCTCAGTTTCAATCATGTGTGGAGAAATACAGAAGTCATTATTTTATAAACTGGAAAAATAATAACATAAGAGATAATATTAACCTAGTATATTGGTTATTTAAAGTCTTTGAATAAATTATTAGACAGCCATTTTTTTCCAGAAAATATATGTGTGTATCCATTATCTGAAAATATATATATATGTTACTTGAACTGTTATTCTTATAATTTCATATTGAAATCCTCCTAAAACCTTCTAAATATCTTAAGATTTCAGAGAAAAAATAAAAAGTGTAATCTCAACTTATCCCTTCTGATTCATGTAATAATTGTTTTAATTAAGTATACTGTGGTACTTATTTTGGAAAACATTCAAGATAGGTGGAGGAAGTCAATTAGGGGATTTTTCCGTTTAAAGTGTGGAATCCAGACATTTGCTCTAAAGCAGGTCTAAGCAACACCAGTCTATCAGAAAGCTGGGGCAGTTAGAGATACTGACTTTCCTGGTGTATTCAGCAAGCAGTAAACTCTGTTAGCAAAGGTCATCACAGTCAAGCGGAGAATGCCAGAGAGGGCGGTCGACAAAACGGCACAGACATCACGCATGCCACAAGGTACACTGAGGCCCTCTGAAGGTAAAGTGTTTGTGACAGGGAAGGCAAATTCAGAATTAGCCAAAAACAAGAGGGGGATTTCATGTAAGTTTAGGGGATGTCTGTGAAAGTCAGAAAGAGTGCATATGAGACTGAAGACAAGCACAGGCTGGTACCAAGAAAGATTTCCTTGTGCTCAGAATCTGAGGAAAAAAGAATGTTTTCAAACAGGCAACATGTAGTTTACAGAGTTTGTATTTTGTATTCTCAGTGCTCATTTAAAATAATAATATTATTTTTGTAGTTGTTCAGTCAGTGTTGTGTCCAGCTCTTTGTGACCCCGTGGACTGCAGCATGCCAGGCTCCCCCGTCCCTCACTATCTCATGGAGTTCACCCAAATTCATGTCCATTGAGTCTATGAGGCCATCCAGCCATCTTACCCTCTGTCGTCCCCTTCTCCTCCTGCCTTCAGTCTTTCCCAGCATCAGGATCTTTTCCAGTGAGTCAACTCTTTGCATCAGGGGGCCAAAATATTGGAACTTCAGCTTCAGAATCAGTCCTTTCAATGAATTTCAGGGTTGATTTCCTTTAGGATTTACTGGTTTGGCTTCCTTGCTGTCCAAGGGACTCTCAAGAGTCTTCTCCAACACCACAGTTCAAAAGCATCAATTCTTCGGTGCTCAACCTTCTTTATGGTCCAACTCTCACATCCTTGCATGACCATTGGGAAGAAAAATGAACAAAACTTTGACCGTACATGCCTTTATCTGCAAAGTAATGTCTCTCCTTTTTAATAGCTATCTAGGTTTGTCATAGCTGTTCTTCCGAGGAGCAAGCGTCTTTTAATTTTGTGCCTGCAGACACCGTGCACAGTGATTTTTGAGTGCAAGAAAATACAGTCTGTATCTTCTAGTATTCTTACAGTGTCTATTCCATACCAGACTCTCTTCTGAGAGCTCTGTAACTCACACTCATGGAAATTCTTTAGAAAATTAATAATAGAGTCCTTATCTTTTTGAGGAAAAGATACATGAAAGGATTGAGTAACTTGCAAACATCACATGATTCATAGCCATGTGGTCTCTCTTCCCAACCCCGGGATCAAACCTGGGCCTCCTACATTGTAGGCAGTTTCTTTACTGTCTGAGCTACCAGGAGAGCCCATTCCAAGCTACTCAGTGGTAAAGAATCTGACCACCAACGTAGGAGATGCAAGACATGCAGATTCAATTCCTAAGTTAGGAAGATCCCCTGGAGGAGGGCATGGCAACCCACTCCAGTATTTTTGCCTGGAGAATCCCCATGGACAGAGGAGCCTGGTGGCTTCAGTCCATGGGGTCTCACTCAGGTGGACATGACTGAGCAGAACACAGTACCCTGCTCTCCTCTCAGAGAATGATGGACTTAACTGAATGCTATTCCCTCTATCAAAAGTACTGAAATGGTTAGTTTTAGTACTGACATTATGAAGGATTTGTTCAATAGCTGCAATCTTTGTTAAGAGAGGTATACTATTTTAAGAGAAAAATATGGACTTTTTCATTTTTGAGTTTTTCTTTTATCCCTTCTTCCTTCCCTTCTCCTTCCCTCCCCTTCTCCTTCATTTCTTACTTATTTTTTCTTTCTTCTTCAGATAAACTGATTTTGGTTTTAACTATCTTTGTGATACTCTGCAAATAATATTAGTTTACAGAAATTAAAATCTGTCAGTGATAGTCATTCATTAAACTTATCATGGCTAGACAATTCCGAAAACATTTGTGTATGTGTGACAGATTTAAAATTCTGATTGATTTACCAGTAAACTCTATAAGTTAGAATAGCAGATATCTGAAAACTACTTCAGTTTGTTTCAGAGATTAAACTTGAAGAGTTTGCTGAGCTCAAGATTGAGCCCATTTAGGTGATTTGTTCCACAATATTGGTCATAATTCCTACCTTTATCTTGGTCTCTTTAAATATGTTTATATTTATTCCTCATATGAATTTTCTGAATTTTGTTGTTCTTTGCGTGTGTGTGTGTGTGTTAGCACTTAAAGTTGGCTCCTATAAGGATTAACATAAACTACATGACTATCCAAATACTAAGTCAGTTTGGGATTTATCATGTTTAATCATTGAGTTCTCAATTTTTAATTAAGAGACTAAGAATGTATTTTCTGCTGAGTTCATTCATTCTTACTTTTAGCCAAGTTCATGCCTAAGTGTTTGTCTATATCATTTTCTAATGACTTAGGCAATTCAATAGAAACAATTATAATTTTATATCATAATTCACACTTAAAATATTTTTTTCTCTGCTTGCTGTAGACTAAATATTCCTAAAAACTTTTCTACCTGATTGATTCTTCCCTGTGTAGAGCCAGCAAAGACATGGGGAAAAAGACCTTCTAACAGGGCTGAGACATTTTGATCCACTTCAGCTCTGCTCTGCCTCACCTCATGATTTAGAAAATCAATGGCATATCAGCTTAGTAGTCACTGATCCATGAGGTAATTGCACCTTCTAATATCTTCAGCATAAAGCCTCTGAAATGGGGAAAGCCAATGACCAGAGGATAAAACACGTTTTTTTTTTCAATTTTGTGATCAAATTGAGAAAATAGTCATCTCAGTCTGTATTTCTGAAGGAAAAATAATATTGCCTCAGAGATGTAAAGATACTATTAAGCACACTCTTGTCATGTTAAGATTATTATTTTTCAAAAAAAACCTGGCTCTATTATTCTACAGGTTATATTCACCCACAAAACTTGTGTGTATGCTTCTAACCTAATTTTTTTAAAAAGCACTCTGGATTTCAGTATGGAGAGCTGAGCACTTCATTTTGTTGCTAAATATGGTGGAAATTATCCCCACGGCTTTTGTTATGCTGCTCAGAGACATCTTAACTAACCAGATAAGAATTCCTCTTTAGGAAAGAGATGTGGGCTTAAGTAAATACTAAACAAATTGAGTATTAACACACAGGGAGAAAGGAAGATTGATGATCTGACAAAACATTAATTAAAAGAAGGAACATTGCCAACGTCTTATTGTATAATTCAATTCCACATAATTCAAAGGCAAAATTAATTTAGTTTCTTATTTGACAACAAAGAAAGAGTTTTATATTGATTATTTTTTTTAAATGTGTGCTCACATGACATGGTAAAACTCCATAATCAGAAAAGTAGTTGTTTAACCTCAGAGATTTGCATTTAAATTCCAGAAACCTACAGAGACAATAGAATACTTCTTTGAAAGGCAATTAATTCGCACTTATTTCTGCAGGTTTTTAGACAAACACAAACGTCAAGTTCCAATTTTGGTATTAATTAAAGGAAATAACCCTGAAATATTTGGCAGTTTTTACTTTGAAGAGTTGCCATTTTTGCACTACCCAACATATGCTGAATATTTTATATGCAAGTGATTTATTATAAAATTTACCAATGATGGCTAACACTATTTTTCAAAGTGTATTTGCCCAAATATCAGTCGTTTTAAAGATTAAATGTTGATATGCATTATAAAGCTGAGTGTGCTTTTTAATTTAATCCTGAAGAGCCTCTTTAAACTTATTTCATGTGACTGTCATTTTCAAGTAATTTTCCTTTCTGTTGAAGACTTCATGTAATCATTGCTTAAAAATATGTAATTCTTCTGCTTAATGAGATAGACCAAAACAAATTTTTGTTCCAAATGTACGATTGTAGGGCTTCCCTGGTGGCCCAGTGGTAAAGAATCCCCACCTGCCAATGCAGGAGACATCGGTTCGATACCTGGGTCGGGAAGATCCTCTAGGGGAGGAAATGGCAACCCACTCTGTATTCTTATCTGGAGAATCCATGGTCAGAGGAAGCTGAAGGGCTACAGTCCATGGGGTCACAGATGGGCTGGAAGAAACTTAGCAGCTAAACAACAACGGCATTAAGGTATGCCAAAGTAAATACCCTCAGAATTCTAAATAGAAAGAAGCTTTGTAATTGAAGTCTGGATTTTCAACAATAATTGATTCTGAGATACCAATTACATTGGTTATGAAGCATTGATGTTGCTTAGAAGATGCAACATCATTGAAAGCCTTTGAACTTGCATTTTTCTACTCTAGAAATATTGTTCCTAAAAAGAGAATGTTAGAATAGAAAAGAAACTTTGAAAACAAATTCTTTGGCTCTTCTAGAAATTAGAGCCAAGACATAATGCTAGTTTCTGTTACTTTGTGAGAAACTACAATACCAGGGAAGCAGAAATAAGAGCAACATGAAGCAAGGAGGAAGTAAGTCAATAAGCGGCTGTGGTACTAAGCTGCTACTTGTTGGGACCAAATGCAAGGGGTGGTGTGCTCTCAGGAGACTCTTCTGAAAGTCTATAGAATTCCTAGTCCCAAGGAAGGCATATAATAAATTTCAAATATTATTTTAGATTACTTGAACACCAGCTGTCTATTTCCTCTGTAAGAATCTTCCAAATTCTAAATCATTCACATAGTCTGAAAAACATTTAATATCATAAAATATAAAAATCATTAAAACGGACTAAATTGTCTTTAGTACATTGCTTTTAATTTAATTAATTGCTTTTAAGTTGCCCTTCAACTGATACACATTGTAATGTACTTTTCAAACCTATCTTGATGTATCTTATTGACTAAACATTATAGGAAGCAGATTAATGCTCCCCAAAGGTAATTAACAACAAAATGGCCGTGTGTTTATATTATAGAACTAAAGATATCAAACTAAGCTCCTCAAAGAGAACAATGATTAAAGGAAACTCTATTATTTTTTTGATTCTTCTCCTCTCCAATTTGGTTAATGTTTTATTTCAAACTGAGGGTTTCAAAGTGACGTTGCTTCAAAACACAAACAAAGCAACAACAAATTCAATTAGATACATGCTGCTGTATTAGCAGGTTCCCAAATGCTAAGTTACCAGCATGCTAAAAGAACAAACCAGAATCACTGATACAGCTCAAATGAATCATACTATTTAACATGGCAGTATAGCTATTTAGAACTGGAGCAAAAGAGATACTTTAGTTTGGACATTATTTGAAAATTGAGAAAGTTATTTATTTTTTTTATAGCATAAGCCTACCTCACTGGCATTAATAATACAAATTTTTGACAAACTGTCAAATTTGAGAATGGTATTTAAAAGCTATAGGCTTCTTTCTTTTTATAAAATATATAGGCAAATATATTTCTGAGACTGTTGAAAGTCTAAAATTGAACGCATTCAAAATATGCTCAGTTATCTGAATTCTAACTCATTTTTTCTTAACTTACAGTGCTTAAGTGGAAAAAACATACCTGGACTCACAGCCTACATGAAATTTGCAATACAAAATACGTTAATGAGCAAATCAGTGACATAAGCCCTCTGGAAATGCTGCTTCCTGGAACAAAAGAATACCACCTGGTAATTATTCCAGAGAAGGACTTTGTGGTTTCACAGAAAGGACATTTAAATATGTATGTCACTTCACTCAAAATCTGTTTTAGGCACACCTTGAAGATATGGCAGGTTCAGACCCAGACCACTACGATAAAGTGGGTGGCACAATTTTTTTGCTCCAGTAAATATAAAAGTTATGCTTACACTGTACTGTGGTCTATTAAGTATGTAATAGCATTATGTCTAAATCAAAATCCTGTTGTTGCTGTTCAGTCACTAAGTTGTGTCCAACTCTGTGACCTCCTGGACTGTGGCACGCCAGGCTCCCTGTCCTCCACTGTCTCCCTGAGTTTGCTTAAATTCAAGTGAGTTAAGTGATGCTAATGCGTACACCTTAAATGTACATACCCAAATCACAATTGTGCATATGTTAACTTAAAAGTGCAAAACAAGCAGAAACAACCACAATAGTAGCATCAAAGATCATTGGTCACAGGTCACCGTGACAGATATAATAATGATTTCAAAGTTTGAAATAGTGCAATAATTACTAAAATGTGACAGAAATATGAAGTGAGTTGTTGGAGAAATGATTCTAATACACTTGTTTGATGCTGAGTTGCCACAGACCTTCAATTCATTGAACTTGTTTACAAAACAAAAATAGAATAACATATGTAGAAAACAATATTATGGTTATGCGGGAGAAAGGGAGGGAGGGATGCTGGGAGATTGGAACTGACATATACACAGTACTATATATGCAATAGATAACTAATAGGACAACAGCTATAACACAGGGAACCCTACTCAATTCTCTGTGGTGTATATGGGATGTATTGACATATATGGGAAAAGAATTTAAGAAAGTGAAGATATATGTATATGTATAGCTGATTCACTATGCTGTTTAGCAGAAAGTAACACAATATTGTAAATCAACTGTACTCCAATAAAAATTAAAAAAAAAAAAAACACAAACCAAAATCCCCTTCAATTTGTAAAAGAAAACATTTACTAAGATCGATAAAGTAAAGCACGATAAAACAAACTATGCCAGTAATGACATTCGGCACATTTCATGTGTCATAACAGTATAAGAAAAGCAAAGACATTCTTCATGTAAATGATTTAACTCTCTTCATTTTGGACACCAAAGAGCTTGGACACACAGTAGCTCCATGATTGCTCTCACAAAAAGTATAATGTTGGGTATTTGTTCTTAATTATCAGTTCTAACTCGGATTACATTTTCGTTAGTTGGGAAATGAATCTTATCAAATCAGTATTATAGTCAATAATATTTAATCCTTGCTAGAAATCTGGCATTTTGAGTTTGTCTTCAAAGCATTATACCCTTCTTAAATATATGTTTTCACTAGTGTTATCATAAAGTATTTTACAACTCCTATATTGCTAAAGAGTATCTTTGGTTAATTAAAGATTTTACTGAGTTCTGAAGGATACAGTACTAGATTAGTAAATGATGCAAACAAAGAAAACTCTGTATAATTGATGTCTATTGTGTCCATTCCACTTCTTCAACAGTGGGGAAAAATTAATAATTATTCATGTTTTTTCCTCAGTGATTGCTCAACGACCTTTTTTAAGAGTCTCAAAAGTAATGCAGTACTATATTATCAACTTTAAAAAATCTGGTTTGTATCTTATATTTTGATTATATTCATTTTATTCATGCCTATGTGCTAAAGCTGAAACTCCAGTACTTTGGCCACCTCATGCGAAGAGTTGACTCACTGGAAAAGACTCTGATGCTGGGAGGGATTGGGGGCAGGAGGAGAAGGGGACGACAGAGGATGAGATGGCTGGATGGCATCACTGACTCGATGGACGTGAGTCTGAGTGAACTCCAGGAGTTGTTGATGGACAGGGAGGCCTGGCGTGCTGCGATTCATGGGGTCACAAAGAGTCGGACACGACTGAGAGACTGATCTGATCTGATCTGATCTGATGATCAAACTCATTCTTTCTGCATCATTCTAGATGGTAAGAATGGCAGAAAATAATATATTATGTATCCAAATTCATTGTTGTTATTCAGTCTCTCAGTCATGAATATCTCTTTGTGACCCCATGGACTGCAGCACGCCAGGCCTCCCTGTCCTTCACTTACTCCCAGAGTCCACCCAAACCCATGTCTAATGAGTCAGTGATGCCATCCAACCATCTCATCCTCTGTCGTCCCCTTCTCCTCCTGCCTTCAATGTTTCCCAGCATCAGGGTATTTTCCAGTAAGTCAGTTCTTCACATCAGGCGGCCAACGTATTGAAGCTCAGCTTCAGCATTAGTCCTTCCAATGAACACCCAGGACTGACTTCCTCAGGATGGACTGGTTGGACTTCCTTGCAGTCCAAGGGACTCTCAAGAGTCTTCTCCACCACCACAGTTCAAAAGCATCGATTTTTTGTTGCTAAGCCTTTTTATGGTCCACCTCTCATCTCCATACATGACTACTGGAAAAATCATAGCTTTGACTATATGAACTTTGTTGGCAAAGTAATGTGTCTGCTTTTTAATATACTGTCTGGGTTTGTCATAGCTTTTCTTCCAATGAGCAAGTGTCTTTTAATTTCATGGCTGTAGTCACCATCTGCAGTGATTTTGGAGCCCAAAAAAATGTCTGTCACTGCTACCATTATTTTCCCACCTATTTGCCATGAAATGATGGGATCTGATGCGATGATCTATGTATCTTAATTGGTGAGTTTTAGGTCACTTTTTACACTTCTTTCACCTTCATCAGTTCAGTTCAGTCGCTCAGTCATGTGCGACCCTTTGTGACGCCATGCACCACAGCACGCCAGGCCTCCCTGTCCATCACCAACTCCTGGAGTTCAACCAAGCTCATGTGCATCGAGTTGGTGATGCCATCCAACAATCTCATCCTCTGTTGTCCCCTTCTTTTCCTGCCCCCAATCCCTTCCAGCATCAGAGTCTTTTCCAATGAGTCAGCTCTTTGCATGACGTGGCCAAAGTATTGGAGTTCCAGCTTCAACATCAGTCCTTCCAATGAACTCCCAGGACTAATCTCCTTTATGATGGACTGGTTGGACTTCCTTGCAGTCCAAGGGACTCTCAAGAGTCTTCTCCAACACCACAGTCCAAAAGCATCAATTCTTCAATGCTCAGCTTTCTTTATAGTCCAACTCTCACATCCATACATGACTACTGGAAAAACCATAGCTTTCATCAAGAGGATCTTTAATTCCTCTTCACTTTCTGCCATAGGGTGGTGTCATCTGCATATCTGAGGTTATTGATATTTCTCCCAGCACTCTTGATTCCAGCTTGTGCTTCATCCAGTGTGACATTTCACATCATGTATTCTGAATGTAAGTTAAATAAGCAGGGTGACATACAGACTTTATCTGCTCCTTTCCCAATTTTGAACCATTCCTTTGTTCCATGTCTTGTTCTAACATTTCTTCTAGACCTGAAAACAGGTTTCTCAAGAGGAAGATAGGTAGTCTGATATTCCCATCTTTTTAAGAATTTTCCACAGTTTTCCACAGTTTGTTGTGATCCACATACTCTAATACTTCGTTTGGTGTAGTGAGTAAAGCAGAAGTAGATGTTTTTCTGGAACTCTCTTGCATTCCTGATGCTTCACTGAATGTTGGTAATTTGATGTCTGGTTCCTCTGCCTTTCCTAAATATAGCTTGAACATCTGGAATCTCACGGTTCACATAGTGTTGAAGCCTGGCTTGCATAATTTTGAGAATTACTTTTCTAGTATGTGAGATGATTGCAATTGTGCTGTAGTTTAAATATTCTTTGGCATTGCCTTTCTTAGGGATTGGAATGAAAACCGACCTTTTCCAGTCCTGTGGCCACTGTTGAGTTTTCCAAATTTGGTGGCATATTGAGTGCAGCACTCTCACAGCAACATCTTTTAGGATTTGAAATAGCTTAACTGGAATTCCATCACCTCCACTAGCTTTGTTCATAGTGATGCTTCCTAAGGCCCACTTGTCTCTGCACTCCAGAGATAATGAGAAATCACACCATCGTGGTTATCTGGGTCATGAAGATCTGTTTTATATAGTTCTTCTGTGTATTCTTGCAATCTCTTCTTAATATTTCTGCTTCTGTTAGGTCCCTACCATTTCTGTGCTTTATTGAGCTCATCTTTGCATGCAGTGATCAATGCAAAGAAATAGAGGAAAACAATAGAATGGGAGAGACTAGAGATCTCTTCAAGAAAATTAAAGATACCCAGGGAATATTTCATGAGAAGATGGGCTAGTGACTGTACTAACTTGGCAATAAGGAGTTTGGGAGGTCACGATTAGCCCCACCATAAAGCCACAGAGCAGACAACTCACAGACTGGGGAACAATTATACCAAAGGTGTTTTCACACTGTTGCAATATTTCTAGGGCCCACAACATATTTCCCGACCTGTGCATCTGCAAAAGGACTTAAAAATCCCAGGGGATTTGACTTTGAAGGCCAGTGGGATTTGAGTACAGCATTATTTAGTTTTTTTTTTTTTTAATAAAATATTTAACAACATTTGGGTAGCATTTATTCTGTGGAAGAGTTTGTCTTATAGTACTGATTGCATGTAAACCTAAATTAGCCACTCTTAAGGCATATTATCATTAAGAAATCTGTAAGAAATATACAATAAATATATATGTAATATACTTTTAATATACTTAATAAAATGCATATACTTAATAAAAGTATATGTTAACAAAACTTTGAAGCTATCTGGTATACAGGTGGTCAGTTTAGCATAACGAGTCCAACTGAAAGTGACAACCAAAGCTTTATTTACTCGCTGTGACACAGCAGGCAAGAGGCAAAGGAGAAATCTGAAAGCTTCCCAGCATTTCATTTTCTCCCACAGAAGTGTGTGTGTGCGTGTGTGTGTGTGTGTGTGTGTTGGTGTATGTGTGTGCTTAGTCGCTCAGTTATGTCTGACTCTTTGTGACCCCATGGACTATAGCCCACCAGGATATCTCTGTTCATGGGGAGTCTCCAGGCAAGAATACTGCAGTGGGTTGCCATGCCGTTCTCCAGGGGAACTTCCTGACCCAGGGATTGAACCCAGGTCTCCCGTATTTCAGGAAGATTCTTTACAGTCTGAGTCACCAAGGAAGCCCCTCCTACAGAAGGGCACATGGCAATGACCAGATGACCTGCAGTGTAGATTACAGATGAGGGAAAGAGACCTCAGTCAACACCCCGTAATACAGAGGTCGTTGCAGAGTTACAGACAAAAAAACAACAACAACAACAGATCTCCAGTAGGTGGTGCCTGGGGGAGGAATTGATACTTGCTCCTGAGCGTGGCTAGCCTAGGATTGCTGAGCTCTCGACTGTAGCTGCCTCTTGAAAGTTGTGGACACTGGCTGCACACCAAGTCTGGTGAGCTGAGGGCAGCTTTCACTTGTGAGACATGCCAGGAAAACCTGAAATTGACCACAGTTTAGCTTGAAAGATGGGTTTGGGCCAAGAGACAAACTTCTTAAAAGCAAGGGAATGCTTTTTTATAACAGCATACCATAATATGAATACATTAAAAGCTGAATTAATGACAATTTTATGTTGATATTAAACTGTATTTTTCTGATAACATCCCAATGTGCCATCCATCTTAAACATCTCGCTCAGAGGGATCAGTATTTGTTTATTGTTTCTATTGCTCAGAAATTTTTCACCTTGTAAGCAGAAAATTCGTGAGGAAAATCCAGAAACTGACTTCCCTAGCTTCCCTTATAGTTACCATGTAAACATATGACTTTGACTCCTCTAACTTAGATCCTGTCTTACAGAAGTGAAAAAGAAAGATACACTTTTGTCTTTGGTTATTCAGTTCAGTTCAGTCTCTCAGTCATGTCTGGCTCTTTGCGACCCCATGATTCGCAGCACGCGAGCCTTCCCTGTCCATCACCAACTCCCAGAGTTCACTCAGACTCACGTCCATCGAGTCAGTGATGCCATCCAGCCATCTCATCCTCTGTCGTCCCCTTCTCCTCTTGCCCCCAATCCCTCCCAGCATCAGGGTCTTTTCCAATGAGTCAACTCTTTGCATGAGGTGGCCAGAGTACTAGAGTTTCAGCTTTGGCATCATTTCTTCCAAAGAAATCCCAGGGCTGATCTCCTTCAGAATGGACTGGTTGGATCTCCTTGCAGTCCCAGGGACTCTTAAGGGTCTTCTCCAACACCACAGTTCAAAAGCATCAATTATTATAAACAATTAAATACACTGAGAAAACTCTTTACAACTATCTGAAATGTTGAATAAAAATATTAAAAACACAAATTTAAAATGAATTGTTGACTAGACAAGAAAATAAGAGAAATTCAAAAGCCAAAAATCTACAGTGGTTGAAAAGTTCAGAGAAAGAAAGAAGTGGGAGGGGAGAGGTAGGAAAGGTGGAAGGAGGCGGGGGGGCGGAGAAGAAAGTAAAAAGGAAAAGAAAGTTTCAAACCAGTTTTAGCTCTTTGGATAACTGCTGAGGTTAAATAGTTTCTCTTTGTCTCTCTCCTCTCTTTCTCATTTATTTATTTTTCCATATGCTAATTTTTGACAATCTTAAGGTTACTGTTTGACACACTGATCTTAGCCTTGTGACATTGTCATGCATCTCTCATTTTAATAGTGTTTTTAGTCTTAAAGTCTACTTTGTCTGACCTTAGTATATCTACTCCAGCTCTTCTTTGTTTACTGTTTGCTTTGTAGATAATATCATTTAAAACTGAATTAGCAAATATCAAATATCTTGGAATAAGTCTAACACAAGATTTGTAAGATCTCCACAAGAAAACTATAAAAGTATCACTCAGGGAAATGGAAGAAGACACAAATAAGTGGAGGGATATTCATGAAATGAGGTGCATTCATGAAATGTCAGAATCCACATTATAAAGATGACAGTTCTCTTTACACTAATACATATTTGTAATATATAATTTCAACATACAGATGGTTCCTGACTTAAGATGATTCAGCTTATAATATATATATATATTATTATTATTATTTTTTGCTTTACCATGATAAGAATGTGATACACATTTAGTAGGAACTGAACTTCAAATTTTGGTCTTTTCCCTGGCTAACAATATTAGGTGTGATACAGTCCTGTGATGCTGGACAGGGCCAGCAGTCACAGCTCCGAGACACTCACACCATCATGAGGGTAAAAACCCCATGCCCTTCAAACCAACCTCTTCCCATAAAACCATTCTGTCTTTCAGTTTCAGTACAGAGTTCAATAAATTATGGGAGATATTCAACACTATTATAAAATTGGCTTTGTGTTAGATGATTTCCCCAAGTGTAGCCCAAGGGTTCGCTAAGAGTCGGACACTACTGAGCGACTTCACTTTCACTTTTCACTTTCATGCATTGGAGGAGGAAATGGCAACCCACTCCAGTGTTCTTGCCTGGAGAATCCCAGGGACGGGGGATTCCCAGGTGGGCTGCCGTCTATGGGGTCTCACAGAGTCGGACACGACTGAAGCGACTTAGCAGCAGCAGCAGTTTAACAATAGTGTTCTAAGCACATTTAAAGTAGGATAAACTAAGAATGCTATCAGCAGTTTAAGTGTATTAAGTTCAGTTTGATTTATAATATTTTCAAGTTACCATGAGTTTGGAGACCTAACCCACTGTAAGTTCAGGAAGATCTGTAATCTCTTTTTATTTTTTTCCTTTTTGCAGTAACTGTTTATTAGATTAGTAACTTTATATAGCCATGCAAACACTCCAAAATAGTCAAGAGAATTTTTAAGAAAAAAGTTGGAAGATTTATGTCACCATACAGTAAGACATATAATAAAACTATAGTAATTAGAGCAGTATGCCAATTACCTAATTTATTTAAGCAAATGGAATATGTTAATATTCCAAGCATAATAGCATGTATATTTGACAGGCACAAAACATTAAAGCTGTGATATGACCTACTTTTTCTTAAAAGTTTATGTGATTTCATTTTAGCAAATGAGAAAACAGTTTAGTGGTATATTTTAACTATTTTAAATATTGGCCTTGGGACTGTTTTATAAAACTACATGTGTTTTGCTTCATCAGATATTCTCTTTCAAAAATAAAGCAATCATAAATCAAAATATGAAAAATAACATAATAAACATATAGTAAGATAATATATCATGAGCAAGAAGTACACATCAGAAAGAGTAGCAATTACTCAGCAAATAAACTGTTACTGTAATTCCCAACTGATTAGTGGAAAATGCTATAAAATCCCATAGATAATAAAGTTGTTTTTAAAAAAAACAGTAACATCAGAACATAAATATAATCCCTCAATTCAGTAAAGATTACAGAAACCTAGAATCAACAAGGATGCATGAAATTTTGTGTATATTACCTGTGACCAGAGTATAAATTATATATTCGTCTCTGAAAAGAGGATGCTTTATATACACTTACCTAGAAGAATCAATGAGGGTTATGTGCCTAGAACACCAGTCTGTCAACATTATCTTTAATAATGCCCAGTTCACCCACTAATTTATTCTCATTAATTTGATGAATACTGATTAACAACTGAGTTTTTACAATATATTATATAAAGTATGGGTACTTTGTATAAGACAAGTCAGGTATATAACTTGCTAAAAGCTCTTGAAATTATTTTGCCTATATAATTTGTGTTTTATACAGACATATTTATGGGTAAACTACCTGTATTCATATGCATTTTTATCAGGTGAATTGTCTTGATGATTTTGATATTCATGCATAAGTATGCGTGTCTTTGTTTGTGTGTGTATAATAGATGGGGGGCAATGGAAAAATTTAACTGAATTGACATACAGATCTAATATTAAAATGACCCATCTAAAGCCCAAACTGTAAACATTTATCTTTAAAATCTACCAAATGTTCTCATATGTTTATAACAAATGAATTCACTGAGGGACTATATGAATACATGCTGTAAAACATAGTAAGTGTGTAAACTTTATTTTGACAAATTTTATTTGTAAGAGTTGGCTTCTGAAGTGGCATAAAAATATTCAATATTTTTTCATATGACAACAAAGATAATATGTATGTTAAATTTACTACTTTCAGAATGCATAAAGTATAAAATTTCTTAGGACTGTATGCTTATAATTATTATTTTATCAATCTACCGCTTTGGGTGAATATTTTAGCTTAATTTTGATGAAATTATATGCCAGAAAAAATATATTCTATTTCATATGTTACTACCTACTAAAGTCATAATGCTGATTTATTGCTGTGATCACCTATTTAAGGCATGAACAAGACCTATTAAACTCATTCCAGAAGGGAGATTTTTATTATTAACAGATGCATTCTAACTGGGGAGTCTCATGCTGCTGTGAAATATGAGTCTGATTTCACGATGCATTTATTCACTACGTGTGTGTAAGAACCAAGAGCTGGTTCAGTCCTGGGTTCAGGCTGTATTCCTGGCTCCTGTGCCATCCGCTCCCGAAGTGCTGTGGCTCCCGTGCCCCCCGTGCCCTGCCCGTTGTTATACTTCTCCCTGTGTAAACACTGTTACCAGTGTTGGTGAGCACACGCTCCTCCGCCCTACTTTGCTCTAATAAAATCCCCATTTTTCACAAACAGGAGGACATTCATTTTTCCTGCCTCATTTTTCAAGTACCAAATTATGGCATTTCAAATTTTAAGTAAACAAAAAGTCCAATTTTTCATAGTGACAGCAACAGCATTGATGTATGAAACTGAAATGCCAAATGACTTATTCCTGATGATATTTGAAGAAGCCCCTTGTATTTTTAAAACTTGCCAGAATTATTTGTTTTGGCATTTTACGAGAGCCCTTGTTTATGTAAGTTCTTATTCAGCTATGTTTCATTATACAGGGTGTAGGTTCTTGTTATAAATTAGAGCCCATCTGCTAAAATCTCCTCATTAGAGGTACAAAGGACAGATAATGCCAAAGACTTCTTACTTAAATAAATCTAATAAGCTTGCAAGCTGCCTGATAGACTTTGTGTGATCTTGGAAACAGTAGAAACAATGACAAACGTGAAACTTCTATATATATGTATTTTTAACCTTTCAAGTGAACTGCCGTACAAGTAAGTCTAGACAATCTCCAGGATGGACAGAGCCTGGTTTTTCGTGTGTGGATATCCTGAGAGAGAAAAGTAAGTGTCACAGCAATTGCCTTTTCATTTTTGTTCTAGTCACAGAACCATGAGGATGTATTTTGAGAAGAAAGCACTTGTAGCCGTCAACATAATGCTACACCCATCCCCGGCACTGCCGGGCGTGAGTGGACAGTGATAAATGAAAAAGGCTGCAAGAAGCAAGTGTTCACTTTAGGTCTGAGGTTTCTATCTTTCAAGAGTGAGCTGCTGGGAACCCAAGACTTAAAGGGTAGCAAAAAGTGCTCATTATTGCTTTGCCCACGACCGTAGGGAAATGTAGTGACATAGTTCAGTGGTTACCAGGTTAAGATCTAGAGTTAGAATGCAAAACTGCGAGATATTTTCTTTAGTCTTGCTTATCCTTTGGAAAGGGGCATTTCTTTAGCCCTAATTTTATGTCTGTATCTGTGTGTGATTGAAATAAGGTGACTGTGCATCTTTAAAGTGAGCACCTTCTCACGGTGATGTGCATAGCCACCTGTGAATCTACCACAAGCAAGACAGTGAACATACTCATTACAGCCCACAGTTTCTTTTTATTGGTTTGTATTCCATGCTACCTTCTACTCTGCCTTTATCTCCTTTTCCCAAGAATACACTGCTGTGTTACTATGGGATAGATTAGTTTATATTTTCTGAAATTTTATAAAAATGAAAGTGTACAAATTTGTAAAAGATATTCAAAAGATATATACATATCTACAACAGAGTATCCACTAGTTTGTTTTCTGTCTCTGTCTGTTTTATATATTTTGTGGTGCAACACTAGCTTCTAAACATAATTATTTCAAGAATTATTCATGTTGTATGTACTGATTTTATCTTTATTCTTAAATAGGATTCCATTGCATGGGTATGGCAGAAATAGGTTTTTTCCCCTGTTAACAAACATTGGGTTGTTTCAAGTTTTAACAGTTTTATAAATGAAGCTAATATGAATATTCCGGGACAAGACTTTTCAACAACATACATTAAAAAAAAGAAACATAGTTTATATACAGTGTTACATTAGTTTCAGGTATATAGCATGATGATGCAATTTTTATAGATTATATTCCATCTAAAGATATTATAAAATAATAGCTATATGTATATATATATATATATCCCTGTGTTGTTGCCAAATACATCTCGTTGCCTATCTATTTTATCCATACTAGTTTGCTTTTCTTAATCCTGTAACCTTACTCTTGTCCTCTCATGCCCTCTCAGCAGGGTATCCAAAAGTTTGTTCTCTGTATCCCTGAGTCTGTTTTGTTACATACATTCATCTCTGTTATTTTTTAGATTCCACTTATAAGTGATAACATGCAGTATCTGTGTTCCTCTGTCTGACTTATTTCACTAAACAGATTCTGTAGGTCCATCCACATCGTTGAAGACGACAGAATTTCCCTTTTTATAGCTGAACATATTCCATTGCATGTATACACCGCATCTTTATCCATTCATCTATTGATGGACGCTTGAGTTGCTTCTCTATCATGGCTATTATAAATAATGCTGCGGTGAACACTGGGGTGCATGCACTTTTTTCAAGTTGGTGTTTTTGAGGTTGTCTGGATATATATCCAGGAGTGGAATTGCTGGATCATACTACAGTTTTATTTTTAGATTTTTGAGGGACACTCATCCTGTTTTCTATAGAGGCTGCACCAATTTCCATTGACACTAACAGTGTGTGCTAGTCCCCTTTCTCCATATCCTCGCTGACATTTCTTATGTCTAGACATTTTGATGATAGCTATTCTGATAAGTATGAGGTGATAGCCCATTTTGGTTTTGAATTGTATTTCCCTGTTGATTAGTGATGCTGAGCATTTTCTAATGTGTCTATTGGATATCTGTATTTTATTTTAATGATATTTATTTTTATTAATTTTATTTTTAAACTTTACAATATTGTATTAGTTTTGCCAAATATCGAAATGAATCCACCACAGGTATACATGTGTTCCCCATCCTGAACCCTCCTCCCTCCTCCCTCCCCATACCATCCCTCTGGGTTGTCCCAAGCATCCAGTATCGTGCATTGAACCTGGACTGGCAACTGGTTTCATACATGATATTATACATGTTTCAATGCCATTCTCCCAAATCTTCCCACCCTCTCCCTCTCCAACAGAGTCCATAAGACTTCTATACATCAGTGTCTCTTTTGCTGTCTCGTACACAGGGTTATTGTTACCATCTTTCTAAATTCCATATATATGCGTTAGTATACTGCATTGGTATTTTTCTTTCTGGCTTACTTCACTCTGTATAATAGGTTCCAGTTTCATCCACCTCATTAGAACTGATTCAAATGTATTCTTTTTAATGGCTGAGTAATACTCCATTGTGTATATGTACCACAGCTTTCTTATCCATTCATCTGCTGATGGGCATCTAGGTTACTTCCATGTCCTGGCTATTATAAATAGTGCTGCGATTCTCTTCAAAAGTATCTACTGCATGTGGTCCCTTTTTAAATCAGGTTATTTTTTCCTTTGATACTGAGTTGTATGAGCTCTTTATGTATTTTGGATATTTTAGCCCTTATCAGTTATGCAATTTGCAAATATTTTCTTCCATTCAATAGGTTATTTTTTTGGTTTGTTGACAGTTTCCTTGGCTGTGGTAAAGCTTTTAAATTTAATTAGGTCCCATTTGTTTATTTGTGCTTGTATTTCTCTTGCCTTAGGAAACAGATACACATAAATATTGCTATGATTTATGTAAAAGAGTATTCTGTCTATGTTCTTTTCTAGATAATTTAGAGTTTCAGGCCTTATACTGAGGTTTAAATTCCTTTTGACCTTATTTTTATATATGGTATGAGAAAATGTTCTAATCTCACTTTTATAAACATATAGCTGTCTAGTTTTCTCAGCACCACTTACTAAAGAGACAATCTTTTCTCCATTGTATATTCTTCCTTCTGGTCAGTTGGCCATAGGCAAATGGGTTTATTTCTGGGATTTCTATTCTATTCCGTTGATCTACGCATTTGTTTCTGAGCCAATATCATGCTGTTTTAATTACTGCAGATTTGTAGTCTGAAATGAGAGAACATGATTCTTCAGTTTAGTTCTTCTTTTTCAAAATTGCTTTTTCAAAAAGCAAATTCTTTGCTTTTTCAAAATTTTCATTCAGCAAAATTTCAAAATTGTGCTTTCAAAAAAGCACAAGTCTTTGTGCTTCTATGTAAATTTTAGGATATTTTGTTTAAGTTCTATGAAAAATATTTTGGGTATTTTGATAGATCAGATCAGATCAGAACAGATCAGTCGCTCAGTCATGTCTGATACTTTGCGACCCCATGAATCGCAGCATGCCAGGCCTCCCTGTCCATCACCAACTCCCGGAGTTCACTCAGACTCACGTCCATCGAGTCAGTGATGCCATCCAGCCATCTCATCCTCTGCCGTCCCCTTCTCCTCTTGCCCCCAATCCCTCCCAGCATCAGGGTCTTTTCCAATGAGTCAACTCTTTGCATGAGGTGGCCAAAGTACTGGAGTTTCAGCTTCAGCATCATTCCTTCCAAAGAAATCCCAGGGCTGATCTCCTTCAGAATGGACTGGTTGGATCTTCTTGCAGTCCAAGGGACTCTCAAGGGTCTTCTCCAAAACCACAGTTCAAAAACATCAATTCTTCGGCATTCAGCCTTCTTCACAGTCCAACTCTCACATCCATACATGACCACAGGAAAAACCATAGCCTTGACTAGACGAACCTTTGTTGGCAAAGTAATGTCTCTGCTCTTGAATATGCTATCTAGGTTGGTCATAACTTTCCTTCCAAGAAGTAAGCATCTTTTAATTTCATGGCTGCAGTCACCATCTGTAGTGATTTTGGAGCCCATAAAAATAAAGTCTGACACTGTTTCCACTGTTTCCCCATCTATTTCCCTTGAAGTGGTGGGACCGGATGCCATGATCTTCGTTTTCTGAATGTTGAGCTTTAAGCCAACTTTTTCACTCTCCACTTTCACTTTCATCAAGAGGCTTTTGAGTTCCTCTTCACTTTCTGCCATAAGGGTGGTGTCATCTGCATATCTGAGGTTATTGATATTTCTCCTGGCAATCTTGATTCCAGCTTGTGTTTCTTCCAGTTCAGCATTTCTCATGATGTACTCTGCATATAAGTTAAATAAACAGGGTGACAGTATACAGCCTTGACATACTCCTTTTCCTATTTGGAACCAGTCTGTTGTTCCATGTCCAGTTCTAACTGTTGCTTCCTGACTTGCATACAAATTTGATAGGGATTACATTAAATCTGTAGGTTGCTTTGGGTTGTATGGACACTTTAACAGTATTCATTCTTCCAAGAACAAAGGATATCTTTCCATTTCTTTGTACCATATCCAGTTCCTCTCATCAGTGTCTTAGAATTTTCAGAGGATAAGTCTCTCACTTTTTTGGTTAACTTTTTCTTTGGAATTTTATTCTCTTTGATGCAATTTTAAATGAGATTTTTTTTTTTTTTTTGCTTTCTCTTTCTTATATTTCATTGTTAATGTAGAGAAAAGCAACAGCTTGATGTATCTTAGTCTTGTATCTTGAAGTTTAGTGGATTCATTGCTACTTTCAGTAGCTTTTTGGTGGAAATTTTGGGGTTTTCTAAAGGTATTGTCATGTCATGTTTGGCTCCAGCTGAGGTGCACAACAGACAGTCTCAAGAGATCAGGCAACCCGCACAACAGTCTTCAGTCTGCCATCTTCTTCCTGTTTCAAAGCAAGCTGGCACTGTATCCTCCTCTTGAGCAGAGTTCAGGTTTCCTATGGCCCTTCTCTCAGTCCCATTATCCCTCCAACCAGCCACGGGAGCTTGTCTTCTCTGTATCAGTCTCCAGAACTGGGGGGCCCAATATGTGGCTCAAACCACCTCCTCCTTAGGGCATATCTCCTCCCATGCATTTCCCCTTTCCCATTGAATTCCCTCCCATCAGAATAGATCCTGACCTGATCACTTCTCTTCCTACCTACCTGATTCCATGTGGACCTTTCTTACAGCCTTGGTTGTACAGGAGTTTTTCTGCCAGTCTCCAGCTAAATTCCAGTGAAAACTGTTCCACATGTAGGGCTGAAATCCATGTCTTCCTTCTTCACCATTTTTATCCAAAACCAATATGCATTTTTTTAAAAAAGTTATTCAATATATAGGATTTAAAGTGGGTAGGATACAAGCTAAGTATATGCTTAACTTGTTTTAGAAGCTGCTAAAATGTTTCATGAAGTGGTTGTAATATTTGACATTATCATCAGAAAAGTCCAAGAGTTGCAGTTTCTCCACATCTTTGTCAACAGGTGCATGGTAGCCTGTTTCATTGTAGTCATTCTAACATATTTTAATGAGATATTAATGTATATTTATCTAGGGGCTAATGAAGTAGAACATCTTATCATGTGTATGTTTTTACTGTATATCTTCTATGGTCTGTTTCAATCTTTTGTTATTTCTTAAAAGGTTGAGAAGGTTCTTATATGGTTTCAACTTTATTATAGATGAAAACCCGTTATCAGATGTATGCTTCACAAATGTTTTTTTGTTTTTTTTTTTTCCCACAGCTTCTGCCATGGCTATTTATTCATTTAACATTGTCAAAGAAATTTTCTAAATTTTTTATATCACAATTTTATACACACACACACACACACACATATATATATATATATATTCAGTTCAGTTCAGTCACTCAGTTGTGTCCAACTCTTTTGAGACCCCATGAATTGCAGCACGCCAGGCCTCCCTGTCCATCGCCAACTCCCAGAGTTCATTCAGACGCATGTCCATTGAGTCAGTGATGCCATCCAGCCATCTTATCCTCTGTTGTCCCCTTTTCCTCCTGCCCCCAATCCCTCCCAGCATCAGAGTCTTTTCCAATGAGTCAACACTTCACATGAGGTGCCAAAGTATTGGGGTTTCAGCTTTAGCATCATACCTTTCAAAGAACACCCAGGGCTGATCTCCTTCAGAATGAACTGGTTGGATCTCCTTGCAGTCCAAGGGACTCTCAAGGGTCTTCTCCAACACCACAGTTCAAAAGCATCAATTCTTCGGCACTCAGCTTTCTTCACAGTCCAACTCTCACATCCATACATGACCACTGGAAAAACCATAGCCTTGACTAGATGGACCTTTGTTGGCAAAGTAATGGTCTGCTTTTCAATATGCTATCTAGGTTGGTCATAACTTTTCTTCCAAGGAGTAAGCATCTTTTAATTTCATGGCTGCAGTCACCATCTGCAGTGATTTTATATTTATAATTTAATATAATTTATAATTATATATTTATAATTCAAGGGCTTCCTGTTGGCTCAGCTGGTAAAGAATCCATCTACAATGCAGTAGACCTTGGTTGGATCCCTAGGTTGGGAAAATTCCCCTGGAGAAGGAAAAGACTACCCAAGCCAGTATTCTGGCCTGGAGAATTCAATGACCTACAGTCCATGCAGTCACAAAGTTCGGGCACAAATGAACGACATTCATCTACCTATCTATTTAGCTATCTATACACCCTCATAAGCCTCCCTCTCCCTTCCCATCCCACTCCTCAAGGTCACCACAGAGCACCAGGCTGGGTTTCCTGTGTTACATAGCAGCTTCCCTCTAGCTATCTCAGCTTTGTTAGGTCTTTTGCATTTCTAATGAATTTATCCGTTCAGTTCAGTTCAGCCACTCAGTTGTGTCCAACTCTTTGTGACCCATGGACTGCAGCATGCCAGGCCTCCCTGTCTGTCATCAACTCCCAGAGTTTACCCAAACTCATGTTCATTGAGTTGGTGATGCCACCAAACCATCCCATCCTCTGTTGTCCCCTTCTCCTCCTGCCTTCAATCTTTCCCATCACCAGGGTCTTTCCCAATGAGTCAGTTCTTCACATCAGGTGGCCCAAGTATTGAAGTTTCAGCTTCAACATTAGTCCTTCCAATGAATATTTAGGACTGATTTCCTTTAGGAGGAACTGGTGGTGTGATCTCCTTGCAGTCCAAGAGACTCTCAAGAGTCTTCCCCAACAACCACAGTTCAAAAGCATCAATTCTTTGGCACTCAGCTTTCTTTATAGTCCAACTCTCACATCCATGCATGACTACTGCAAAACTATAGCCTTGACTAGACATACCTTTGTTGGCAAAGTAATATCTCTGCTTTTGAATATGCTATCTAGGTTGGTCATAACTTTTCTTCCAAGGAGTAGGGATCTTTTAATTTCATGGCTGCAATCACCATCTGCAGTGATTTTGGAGCCCCCAAAAATAAAGTCTGACACTGTTTCCACTGTTTCCCCATCTATTTCCCATGAAGTGATGAAAGTGGATGCCATGATTTTAGTTTCCTGAAAGTTGAGCTTTAACCCAACTTTTTCACTGTCCTCTTTCATTTTCATCAAGATGTTCTTTAGTTCTTCTTCACTTTCTGCCATAAGGGTGGTGTCATCTGCATATCTGAGGTTATTGATATTTCTCCCAGCAATCTTGATTCCAGCTGGTGCTTCATCTAGCCCAGTGTTTCTCATGATGTGTTCTGCATATAAGTTAAATAAGCAGGGTGACAATATACAGACTCGATGTACTCCTTTCCCATTTTGGAACCAGTCTGTCGTTCCATGTCCAGTTCTAACTATTGCTTCCTGATCTGCATAGAGTTTTCTCAAAATGCAGGTCAGGTGGTCTGGTAGTCTCATCTCTTTCAGAATTTTCCACAGTTTGTTGTGATCCACACAGTCAAAGGCTTTGCCATACTTGAATTCAAATTTTCTTAAAAAGAAAAAAAAAAAAAAACTTCTGTGATTTTGATTAGATTTGCATTGAATTAGATTTATGTTTGGCAAATTTAAAGATATTGAATCTTCAGACTCATAATTCAGATATAGCTTTCTGTTTATTTAGGTCTTTAATTGCTTAGGAATATTGCTTCTGTGAAGAGGTTTTGTAGATGGTCTGTCATATCTAAGTATTTCACAGCTGTTTTATTATTAAAATTAATTGATATTTAATTGTGTCTAATTTCTTTTTGCTGGAATATAAAAACAAATTTTTGTACCCTAAACCATGTTAAAGTCACAAATCAATATTAGAAGCTTTTATAGACTATCAGATTTTCTACATAGATGATTGTATCATCTGTGTGTAGAAACCATTTCACTTTTTCCTTCCAATATATACATATATGTTATCTAGTTTTATTGTCCTTTAACTACTTTTGGTCTTTGTCAAACTTCTAGGCTATGGTAAACAGAAGTAATAAGAATGGTGGTGTGCCTACTTTGATCAGGGATGTCAGACTGTGCAACACCATGTATTATAACCTGCATTGATCCTCTGTCCATGGAATACTCCAGGCCAGAACACTGGAGTGGCTGACCATTTTCCTCCTTCAAGAGTGGACAGTCATATCTTACTCCTGATATTAGAGGGAAAGCATTCAGAGTCAAGAGGGCCTTAGGAAGTAGCACTACAAACAAAGCTCGTGGATTTGGTGGAATTCCAGGTGAGCCAATTCAAATCCTAAAAAAAAAAAGGTACTGTTAAAGTGCTGCACTCAATGTGCCAGCAAATTTGGAAAACTCAGCAGTGGCCACAGGACTGGAAAAGGTCAGTTTTCATTCCGATCCCAAAGAAAGGCAATAACAAAGAATGATCAAACTACTGTACAATTGCACTCATCTCACACATTAGCAATGTAATGCTTAAAACTCTCCAACTGAGCCTGAAACAGTATGTGAACAGAGAACTTCCAAATGTTCCAGCTGAATTTAGCAAAGACAGAGGAAGCAGAGGTCAAATTGTCAATATCTGTTGGATCATAGAAAAAGGAAGAGAGTTACAGAAAAACATCTACTTCTGCTTTAAGATTATGCCAAAGCCTTTGACTATGTGGATAGCAAGAAACTGTTGAAATATCTGAGATGAGAATGCCAAACCACCTAACCTGCCTCCTGAGAAACCTGTATGCAGGTCAAGAAGCAACAGTTGTACATCTGGAAGTTCTTGGTACATGTATTGCTAACCTAGCTTGAAGGATTTTGAGCATTACCTAAATAGATGCAGAAAAAACTTTTGACAAAATATTACACCCATTTATGATTAAAAACTCTTCAGAAAGTGAGCATAAGGAACTAGATCAACATATTAAGGGTTTTATATATATATATATATATATAACAACCCCCACTGAAATGACATTTTGCTGAAGAAAGCACACAGATACCCATTGCGGTATTTTCTTGTAGCCAAGAGAAGGAAAAAAACACCCAAAATTCTATCAATAGATAAATGGACAAATAGTGATACACATATACAATGGGATGTTTTTAGCCTTAAAAACAAAATAAATTATTATTATTATTTTGGTCTTTACAGCTCTTTTTAGAAAACTCGTAGCACATAGGCCACATGAAAACAGGCCAAGGGCCAGTTCCTCCCACTGCCAATTTCTGCCCAACTCGTTGGCTCAAGTTTTATCCCTTTGTTGATTGTCTCACAGTTTCACCTTTGGCTTAGTTGGTTTCCCTCTGTCATGTCTCTCTTTTCCATCCATTAATTGTGACTCTTGACCTTTCATATTTCTTTCTTCAATTTTTTTCAACTTAATTTTCTTACCACTTTTCTAGTTTCTTTATGGAGAAACTGAGTTTATTTTTAATACATATATCTACTGACATAGTATTTCTCCTAAGTGCCGCTTTACTGTCACCCCACATGTTTGATGTGCTTTGAAAAGTGGTCTGCTTTTATAAATATTCGATTTTTATTTGAAACAATGTGTATTCTGCTGTTGTGTGGAGTGATTAGGTAGTGTGAAGAGGAACTAAAAAGCCTCTTGATGAAAGTGAAAGAGGAGAATGAAAAAATTGACTTAAAGCTCAACATTCAGAAAACGAAGATCATGGCATCTGGTCCCATCACTTCATGGGAAATAGATGGGGAAACAGTAGCAGACTTTATTTTTGAGGGCTCCAAAATCACTTCAGATGGTGACTGCAGCCATGAAATTAAAAGATGCTTACTCCTCAGAAGAAAAGTTATGACCAACCTAGATAGCATATTGAAAAGCAGAGACATTACTTTGCCAACAAAGGTCCATCTAGTCAAGGCTATAGTTTTTCCAGTGGTCATGAATGGATGTGAGAGTTGGACTGTGAAGAAAGCTGAGCACCAAAGAATTGATGCTTTTGAACTGTGGTGTTGGAGAAGACTCTTGAGAGTCCCTTGGACTGCAAGGAGATCCAACCAGTGCATTCTGAAGGAGATTAGCCCTTGGATTTCTTTGGAAGGAATGATGTTAAAGCTGAAACTCCAATACTTTGGCCACCTCATGTGAAGAGTTGACTCATTGGAAAAGACTCTGATGCTGAGAGGGATCAGCGGCAGGAGGAGAAGGGGACGACAGAGGATGAGATGGCTGGATGGCATCACTGACTCGATGGATGTGAGTTTGACTGAACTCTGGGAGATGGTGATGGACAGGGAGGCCTGGCATGCTGCAATGCGACTGAACTGAACTGAACTGAATGTTGATTGATACCATTGCTCCAGTCTTCTGTGTCCTTCCTGACTTTCCAGTTATTTTTTTTATATCAATCACTGCTGCTGCTGCTGCTAAGTCGCTTCAGTTGTGTCCGACTCTGTGTGACCCCATAGACGGCAGCCCACCAGGCTCCCCCGTCCCTGGGATTCTCCAGGCAAGAACACTGGAGTGGGTTGCCATTTCCTTCTCCAATGCATGAAAGTGAAAAGTGAAAGTGAAGTTTCTCAGTCGTGTCCGACTCTAGAGACCCCGTGGACTGCAGCCTACCAGGCTCCTCCGTCCATGGGATTTTCCAAGCAAAAGTACTGGAGTGGGGTGCCATTGCCTTCTCCGATATCAATCACTAATTATCCACAAATACTTACAGATTTGTCTATTACTTCTTACTTTTTGTTTTATTTATTCTGAAATCTGTTATTAAGTGCAAAATTTTTAGGATTGTACATTCTATCGATAAATTGATCCCTTTGTCATGTGACATGATCTTGTGTATCCCTTGTAAAATTTTTACACCAAAACATATTTGTATAATGTCTGCTTCCCATTATGTGTACATGTTTAAATGTGTATCTCCAGCTTTACTTTGACTATTATTTGCAGTTGATCCTTGAACAACATGGAAATTAGGAAGGCCAACCCTCCATGCAACTGAAAATCCTCATGTAAGTCTACAGTGGGCCCCTCCTTATCTGCAGTCCCTCATCAGTAAATTGAAACAGCTGTGGACAGCCTAGTATTTTAGTACATGTTAATTGAGAAAATTCTCACATACATATTAGAGATCCTTGGAGTTCAAATCCATTCAAGAGTCATTCAAGAGTCAACAGTATATCATCTTCTATCCTTTTACTTTACTATCTTTTACTATCCTTTTACTTTATAAATTTATTTATATTTCTATTTTCAAGTGGATTTAGATATCTTGCTTTTCTGTTTACTTTGATGCACTCTGGTTTTTAATTAGATTGTTTTGACCATTTATTTTTAATGTGATTATTAATATGGGTTGTTTTGAATCTACTGTCTTGCTTATGATTTTTTTTTCACTTGTCCCTTTTGTATTATCCTCCTTTTTCTCTCTTGTCCTTCTTCCTTATGTATTGAGCATTTTTTATGAGCTGACTAACTGTATTTATTTTAGTGGTTATTTGGACTTAATTTATACATCCTTAACATCACTGTTTACCCTCAATTGATATTATACCAGTTCATGTTAAGTATGGAAATCTTAAAATATACTCCCATTTCTCAACTTAACTGATTTTCAAATATTCTCTCAAATACATACACAATTTATAAACTCTCAAAATAGTGTTACTTTTGTTTCAATAATCAATTGCCTTTTAAAGAGATATATGTTATTTTTTTTTAAGTCAGATATGTAACTGGTTCATGCAGCTCAATACCAGGGAAAAAAAAAAAAGGCAACCCAATCAAAAAGTGGACAGAAGACCTAAAGGGACATTTATCCAAAGGAGACATACAGACAGCTAATAAACACATGAAAAGATGCTCAACATCACTCATTATGAGAGAAATACAAATCAATACAATGGTCAGAGTGGCCATCAACAAAAACTCTACAAACAGTAAACGGTGGGGTGGGTGTGGAGAAAAGGTATCCTTCCTGAACTGTTCATGGGAATGTAAATTGATACAGTCACTATGGAGAACAGTATGGATGTTACTTAAAAAACTAAAAATAGAACTACCTTATGGCTCAACAATCCCACTGCTGGGCATATACCATGAGAAAAGCATAATTGGAAAAAACACATGTATCCTCTGTTTTCATTGTGGCAACCTAGATGTCTATCAACAGATGAATGTTTAAAAAAAATGTGGTACATATATACAATGGAATATTACTCAACCATAAAAAGGAATACATCTGAGTCAGTTCTAATGATGTGGATGAAAACCTAGAGTCAGAATGAAATAAATTAGAGAAAAACACAGATCATACATTAATGCATATATATGGACTCTAGAAAGATAGTATTGATGAATGTATTTGCAGGACAGCAGTGAAGGTGTAGACATGGAGAACAGACTTGTTGATGTAGTGGGGGAAGGAGAAGGTGGGACGAATTGAGAGAGTAGCATAGAAACATAGATATTACTGGATGTAAAATAGATAGGCAGTGGGAAATTGCTGTCACTCTGTGACAACCTACGGGGATGAGGTGGGGTGGGAGGTAGGAGAGAGGGTTTAAGAGGCAGGGGACATATGTATCCATATGGCTGATTCATGTTGATATATGGCAGAAACCAACACAATTTTGTAAACCAATTATTCTCCTATTAAAAATAAATAAATCAAACTTTTAAAAGTCATATATTTACAGTGTGGTTTCTATTCTCATGTCCTTCATGGCTTTGCATATACTAATATTTCTATCCCATATTATTTTTCTTCTACCTGAAGGGCTTCCTTTAAGTTTCTTACACTTCAGATCTATTGTAATTAATGCTTTCAGGCAGATCTAGTAGTTACAAGGTCATTTATTTTGAGAAAATTTTAAAGAGTATTCTATTTTAGCACTATTGCATTTTAAACAATATTGTATTTTTAACATCAGTGTCCACATGGTTATTGATAGTATGTGGTAATATAATTTATTTCCCTATGATAATCTTGTATCCTAGACCTTAATAAATTCACTTATTAATTCTTATTAAAAAATCTGTATTTCTCGGGATTTTCTATATTGGCAAATGTAAAGTATGTCATCTTCATTTCTTGTCTAGATGACTCTTATTTTTTCATTTTGCCTCATAGTTCAGGTGAGAAATTCCATTACCGTGTTGGAAAGGTTGATAAAAGAGGACATCTTTGCCTTGTTTCCAAACTCAGATAAAACATCAATCCTTTCATCATTAAGTATTATGTTAGCTGTAGAGATTTTTTTGGAGATGTTTTTTTATCAGATAGAAGAGGTTCTCTATTCTTAGTATGTTGTGAGTTTATATCCTGAATAGTATCAGATTTTGTAAAATGCTTTTTTTTTCTTTGCATCATGTGATCATTTCAGTTTGTCAATTAATTATTTTCTCTTTTAGTCTATTGCTGTTGCAGACATTATTGATACTGTAGATTAATTGCCAAATGTTGGACCACCTTTGCATACCTGGAGTAAGTTCTATTTGTCATTTTTAAAAAAATAATAATTTTTCTGCATTCTTGGAACTTCCTAATATTTTATTGAAAATTCTTGTGTCTAAGTTCCTAAGTGATATGAGCCTGGAGTTTTCTTCTGTTTATTATTGTTAAGTTTGCTCATTTTTTAAAAAAATTAACCTTGGTATAGAATTCTAAGTTGATAGTTTTTGGGGTTTTTTTGCTGTTGTTTATTTGCAGTAGTTTGAAGATGTTGCTATATACTCCTTTTCTTCTTTATTTGTGATGGAAAAATCTGCTGTGATCATTACCATTGTTACTACATATACAACTTGCCCTCTCTCTACATATGTTTAATATTGTGTTCTTATTTCTTATTTTGAGCAATTTAATTATGATATGCTTTGGTTTAGTGTTTTTTATGTTTACAGTGGTTTATTGACCTTGAATCTATAGGTTTATAGGTTTGTGGGGATTTTTTTAGCAAATTTGGAAAATTTCAACATTTATTCTTCACATATTTTTCTTTCTCACCTTTCTCTTCCTTTTGAGGAACCCCAGTTATATTAGACTGTTCACTGATACTCTGTTTATTTTTTTTTAATTACTTTCCCCTCTGTGTTTCATATTGGGTACTTTATCCTAAGATGTGTTCAAGTTCCTTCTATCTAATTTGCTACTAGTTATATCAATGTATTTTTCATTTCAGACATTTTACTTTTTATTTCTTAAAAAGTAAAAACAACTTATTTTTTAAGTTAAGTTTGGAAATTTTTATACCTTTCTTATTGATACTTAACTGTGTAAATATGTTTAATACAGTAATAACAGGGTTTATGTACCTGTTTTCTAATTGTAACATCTTTTCCAATATTCTGGATCTGCCACAATTGATTTTTCTCCTCATGTGGGTCATATTTACTGCTTCTTCATATGGCTGGTACTATTTTATTAACTGGGAGATATGAATTTTTCTTTGCTGGGCTCTGAATATCTCTGTATTCTTGTAAAAATGTTTGAAGGGACATAGTTAAGTTACTTGGAAATGGTGATTTATATGGATTTTGATGTTTTGTTTAGTAGCATCAAAGCAGCAATTATTTTCCCTACTGTTACAAAATGTTTCTGGGTAATTTTCCTTGAATTATGAATTTTATACTCTTGCTGGAAAATAACATCAGCTATAATTCCCTCTGACTCATTTGATGGTCTTCTCTCAGCCTTCGTTTCTTCACACATACAGATCAAGACTCTCCTTGGACACCTTTTGCTGACTCCTGGGATATGATCACATGCAACTCTCTTTTCTCAGCTTCTCTGTCCTTCAAGAAGTAGTCCTTTTTGTCTCCCTGGATTCAAACCTCTGTCTCTTCTTTGCAATTCTGGACTCTACCTGGGTTTCCCTCCCTGTATCACATTTGGTATATTATTTAAAGGCCATAATCAATGTAATTTTAGTACTCACTTGATTTGTCTTTCATCTTTCAGAGAACACTGTCTTAATTTGATATCTAGTGTCTTCAGGCGCATTGCTTCTTATATTTTGTCTGGTTTTTTTTTTTTTTTTTTTTTTCACAAAGAAGGTTAAAAGTTTTCTGTTATTCCATTTCTTGAAGCAGAAGCTGTTCACTGCCTAATAGTTACATGACCTTGTACAAGGATACCACTTTCAGGTTAATGATAGTTTCTGTTTCACAAATATTATAAAACAATGCAAGCAAATTTATTATATATTAAATCGGTATTACTTAGGGCATGCACTAAAATATAGATTCAGTACTTGTTCTTTATATGATAAATTTCTCAAAAGTGTTAGTATTTCATTTCACATGAGTTCAGAGTTAAGAATTTTTTACAGTAATCGTAATAATTTAACCACATGATATTCTAAAAAAGGTTGGTGAGTGTTTTTAAAAGGCCAGTTATGTTGGAAGGCAAGTAAGTAGACTAAATAAAGCAACTGGAGTTTAATCATTATTATATAAGCTTAAATGTCATATTGTTTAGTCAGAAATTCTAATTTCAGGATACTTTCCTAAAGAAATTATCGAAAATGAGCAAAGATGTATGTGTGAAGATGACAGATATTGCCATTTATAATATGGTGTTTCCGCTTTTCACTTTGTCTAAAGTAGGAGTATGAATAAATAAATTTTGACTTGTTGCATATGTAAAATGCACAATATGTCTGCTTAGTCACTCAGGTACGTGAGACCCCATGGACTGTAGCCTGCCAGGCTCCTCTGTCCATGGGGATTCTCCAGGCAAGAATACTGGAGTGGGTAGCCACGCCATTCTCCAGGGGATCTTCCCAACCCAGGGACTGAACCCAGGTCTCCTGCATTGCAGGCAGATTCTTTACTGACAGAGCCACTAGGGAATCCACCAGGAAACTAAAATGCACAATAGCTATCAAAAATCATATGAAGAGACATGGAATTTCTGCTTATTATGCAGTAAATGAAAAACAAGTGCAAATGTTAAATATGGTACAATTTTTCTTTTCTTTTTTTTGCATTGATGGATTTTATTTTTAAACTTTACATAATTGTATTAGTTTTGCCAAATATCAAAATTAATCCACCACAGGTATACATTGTATGCATTGAATATTTTTGGAAGTTGCATGCTGAAGTAATAAATGTGATTATATCTGAAAAATTGAATTGTAGTTAGTTTGCTTTTTCTTTATTATATTCTATATTTTATAAAATTTCAGTAATCCATATATATATATATATATTTTTTTTATAACCAGAAACTGAAAGTTAGATTTTATGTTAATATGATTATGAAAAAATACAACATCAGTGTTTTTAGTGAAAGTATCCTGACTTTCCATTTCATAATAAATTTCTACTCATAGATATATCATTAAGATACTTTTATGCTAAACATTTATATTTTATAGGTATAAATAGTTCCTCATAAAAACAGGCAGCTAGTTAAAGAATCTAGAACGATAGGGAATGAGTCACCATTCTTCACTTAAAAAAGCATCAAATTTTGATTTATCAATAATTTATTTTTTTTGATTTATCAATAATTTATAATATTCTTAAATATGAAACAAATAATTTGTTGATGTTTTAAGATAAATACTAAGGTCAGTTGTCACATGACTGATGATAGCAACATGCGGTAGAGGGGAAAGGCATAACATCCCGTTGCAGCCCCGGCTCTCATCTCCTAAGTGGCTGGGCATTTTGTTTACCTTTACTCAACCTCTGCTTCCTCACGTGTACATGCGGATATAACACACACATTCCAGTTGTCTGGTTGTAGTGTTCAGTTTAGTCACTCAGTCGTGTCTGACTCTGCGATCCTGTGAATTGCAGCACGCCAGGCCTCCCTGTCCATCACCAACACTCGGAGTCCACCCAAAGTCATGTCCATCAAGTTGGTGATGTCATCCAGCCATCTCATCCTCTGTTGTCCCCTTCTCCTCCTGCCCCCAATCCCTCCCAGCATCAGGGTCTTTTCCAATGAGTCAATTCTTCGCATGAGGCGGCCAAAGTATTGGAGTTTCAGCTTTAGCATCATTCCTTCCAAAGAACACCCAGGACAGGTCTCCTTTAGAATGGACTGGTTGGATCTCCTTGCAGTCCAAGGGACTCTCAACAGTCTTCTCCAACACCACAGTTCGAAAGCATCAGTTCTTTAGCATTCAGCCTTCTTCACAGTCCAACTCACATCCATACATGGAAAAACCATAGCCTTGACTAGACGGACCTTTTTGGAAAAGTAATGTCTTGTAGATTAAACTAACATATCAAATGTTTGGCTTGGAGATAAATAAGGGTCCTAACTGTCTCTCTCATTTTGTTTGAGTCAATGTTTTTCAGACATTTGTATCAGGCAGAGTTCCCAGAGAAAAAGAAACCAAGTATGTGTGTGTATATATATATTTATTTTATATATTCATTTATAAATATTATATAAATAATTAATATTTATATATTTATATTTATACATATATGTATATGATATGAGTTATATATATATATACACACACATACACATATATATGTATATGCATATATATACATATATGTATATATATATATCGGAGAAGGCGATGGCACCCCACTCCAGTACCCTTGCCTGAAAAATCCCATGGACGGAGGAGCCTGGTGGGCTGCAGTCATGGGGTCGCCAAGAGTCAGACATGCCTGAGCGACTTCACTTTCACTTTTCACTTTCATGCATTGAAGAAGGAAATGGCAACCCACTCCAGTGTTCTTGCCTGGAGAATCCCAGGGATGGGGGAGCCTGGTGGGCTGCCATCTATAGGGTCGCACAGAGTCGGACACGACTGAAGTGACTTAGCAGCATATATACACACACACGTGAGGTTTCTGGGTTCTATCGTTGCTGGTCCCACTGTAGTAGATTGTATTTTCCAAAGATGGGTGTTATAATAGTTCTAGTATCAGATGATTTTCACAAATATTGCTGCTCGTCATAAAGAGAAGATTGTCTGAATTTAAGTGGGCATTTGATTTGCTTGTAACTAACAGAATGCTTCTGAAATGATACTGCATGACTTTGTATACACAGCCATAAATGAATCATCTTCTGCCGTGCTCCCTGGAATCTTCATTCTTGTGTCTTCTGCATGCAGTATGACTACCCTGATACTGTGATGCACTGAAAGCTCCAGCTACCATGTGCTGAGATCCCCATGGAGATAACCTAGAATATTAGTGAAGGTAGAGATCTCCAGCCCTCTCTGATGCATAAAAGAGTTTAACTGCAAACATCTGAGCTTCATGAACCAGAACCACATGAATGAGTTCTGTTAAGAACTGTGAAGACACACTTCCAAAATTCATTGCTATACAAACATCCTCAAAAAAAAATACTAATGAAAAAATAAATAAAATGTATGTAACAAAACCATCAATTCCTCTTTCACACATGTGCAGAAATGCAATAGACATGGAAAATTGTCTCCCAAAAAAATGCTTCCAAATTTCAGACCCACAGATACTGTAAGAGATAATAAAATCAAATAAAATATTGCTTTAAATCATTAAAGTTGGGGCTGATTTTTAGGCTACAGTGATAACCGAAATACTACCTTTAGATACAGAGGTCTCAACAACTACAATTAATATGATACATTCATCAAAGTATAAGCTATCAAATCACACCAAGAACCTGAAAGAACATTTGGATGGAAAGATGGAACTAAAAAGGTTTAAAAATTATTCAGAACTCAAAGTATATTCAAAATAGAATATTACATTAGCACATCACAAGTAATTCCCTAGTACAATGGAAATGAGAGGAAAGGAAAATCAAGTCAAATATAATGCAGAAATCCAAGAAAAGTTAATCAAATTTCACTCAGCTATGCTTGCTCTAACAAATTATCACAGAATTGATGGCTTGAAAAAAAATAAATCTATTCTATTCTAATTCTAGAGGCCAGGTATCCAAAATCAGTATCAATAGGCTAAAATCAAGGCTTGGCAGGACCCAAATGTCTCCACAGGCTCTAGAAGATATTCCATTTCTTGCTTCAGACTACATTAAATAACCTTACCTTCCCTTTTGTGTGTAATCTCCCCTTTTGTGTGTAATCTTCCTCTGCCCCTATCTCACACGGACACTAGTAATGGTATTTAGGACCCACCTCTTTAGGATAATCTGCTCATTTCAAGATTCTTCACCTAATCATATCCATGTAGAGATGGTGAAGGACAGGGAAGCCTGGTGTCTGCAATCCATGGGGTCGCAAAGAGTAGGACATGACTGAGTAACTGAACAACAAGATCCTTTTTCAGTATATGGAAACATTCACAGATTCTAGGAATTAAGATCTGATATATTTGGGCTGCATCATTCTACCTACTGCATATAGCTATTTTTTAGTTATTGCAATGAAAATGCTGCAAAACAAATAGAACCAAAATCTCAGCTATATGAACCAGTAATTTCATCTGGGTTCATCCAGGTTAGGCTGACACTGGATTTATTGCCTTCAGGTATGCTCTGTCTATATAACAAATGGTAAAACCTCCAAGGCCAGTCCTCCTTCCCAGCACAGTTGCAAAACAATTGCTTCTGTTTGTACCCATGAAGGACACTTTTCAAGAGAAGCTGAACTAGAGAAAAAACATATATAAATAACATTTTAGTGTGTCCAATGAAAAACCCTGGTGGCTCAGACGGTAAAGAATCTGCATGCAATGCAGGAGACCTGGGTTCGATCCTTGGGTTGGGAAGATCCCTTGGAGAAGGGAATGGTTACTCACCCCTGTATTCATGCCTAGACAATTATATGGATAGGGGAGCCTCGTAGGCTAGTCCATGGGGTCATAAAGTCAGATACAAGTGAGAGACTAATGCTTTCACTTTCAATGAAAAACCCAGTTGTGCAGTGAATTATTTCATGCCAATCCTACCAGTCAATATACACTACCCATACAATGCACCTAATACTTTGCAACTTTACTTTAAAAAATGAACATGCACATCAATGTAACAAATGTACACTCTGGTGCAGAAGAGTAACGGTAGGAGAGGTTGTGCATGTGTGCCAACAGGGGACATATGGAAACTCTTACTTTCTGTCAGTTTTGCTGTAAATCTAAAAGTGCTATAGAAATTAACCCTGTGTACGAGACAACAAAAGAGACACTGATGTATAGATCAGTCTTATGGACTCTGTGGGAGAGGGAGAGGGTGGGAAGATTTGGGAGAATGGCATTGAAACATGTATAATATCATGTATGAAATGAGTCACCAGTCCAGGTTCAATGCACGATACTGGATGCTTGGGGCTGGTGCACTGGGACAACGCAGAGGGAGGGTATGGGGAGGGAGGAGGGAGGAGGGTTCAGGATGGGGAACACATGTATACCTGTGGCAGATTCATTTTGATATCTGGCAAAACTAATACAATATTGTAAAGTTTAAAAATAAAATAAAATTAAAAAAATAAATCTTATTAATTAAAAAGAAGAGTAGGCCCCCAAGAACCTCTAGTAATTTGAATAAAGACTTAAGGCAAGAGAAACATTAGGAAAAAGAAGATCAGATGAAATAAAGACATCTTAAAAACTATAATTAATATCCACAAAGAGATTAAAAAGCAGAGCATATAAAAAAGCAGAGACATTGCTTTGCCAACAATGGTCTGTCTCATCAAAGCTATGGTTTTTTCAGTGGTCATGTATGGATATGAGTGTTGGACTATAAAGAAAACTGAGCACTTAAGAACTGATGCTTTTGAACTGTGGTGTTGGAGAAGACTCTTGAGAGTCCCTTGGACTGCAAGGAGATCCAACCAGTCCATCCTAAAGGAAATCAATCTTGGATATGCATTGGAAGGACTGGTGCTGAAGCTGAAACTCCAATACTTTGGCTACCTGACGAGAAGAACTGTCTCGTTGGAAAAAACCCTGGTGCTGGGAAAGATTGAAGGCAGGAGGAGGACGGGATGACAGAGAATGAGGTGGTTGGATGGCATCACCAACTCGATGGACATGAGTTTGAGTAAGCTTCAGGAGTTGGTGATGGACAGGGAGTCCTGACGTGCTGCAGTGCATGGGGTTGCAGAGTCGGACATGACTGAGCAACTGAACTGACTGACAAAGAGATTTGCAAAAAGATACTATATCCATGAAAGTATAAATGTTATTTTTAACAAGGAATAACTAGAAATAAATAGGAAGTCCATGGAAATTTAAAATAGTATAGTTAAGTCTGATTAAAAACCAATCAAGTTTTGGAAGATAAAGTAAAATTTTTGCAAAGTAGAAGTTTCTTTCTGTGAAGGGTTTGTCCCTTGAACTTAAATTAGAACATATTCTTAACAAAAAATAGAACTTCTAACATCCAGGCTCCAGAAGATAAGGCAGCAGCAAACCATGCTCTAATAAGTACAAAGCACTCTCTGTAATTAAACCACTTTGTCCTTACATAAGACAAGGGTAGCGGAAATCTTCCTGAGAACGTGTGAGGCAGTGGAGCGATCCTCTCAGAGAGGATGACTTCTGTTTTCATCCAAGTCAGTATAAAGCACCACGAAACAAACCACCAACGTTGAAGTCAGTGATACTAACAAATGAAATTCCATCTTTAGTGAAGACTGAGTACCTCAATATCTGAGAACACAAAGTGTCCTTATTTAATATCTTTCAAATACCTCCTTTCCCACTGAGTGAATACTTGTAAAGTAAGAGTGTATTATACTTGTCATAAAACGTCATTGCCTTTCAATATAATGATAAAAATTGCATGCATGCTCTAGTGACCTGACTGATAACTGGAAAACTTTCCTCTAGAGTCTTACCTGTAGAGAGATAAGGTCAGTCATAGTAGTTACAGATGGTATTAATGGGGTTTTCTATCCCTCTTCTTGGCTCCTTTTCACACTTACAATTAAAGGGGCCAAACAGGAGTTATATATGGTACCTTACTGTTGTTCAGTTGCCCAGTCATGTCCAACTCTTTGCAACCCAATGGACTGCAACACGCCAGGCCTCCCTGTCCGTCACCATCTCCCAAAGTTTGCCCAAGTTCATGTCCGTTGCATCGGTGATGCCATCCATTTGTTTGTTAGTAATGGCATTTTACTAACAGACAAATCACACAACTTGTTAAGAGAGTTCCAAATTTAGAATATATTAGTTGAAAAGGCAATAGGTTTTTTAAAGCCAACAGTCACAATAGTGAAAGGAATATTTTTAAAGGAGTATTCTTTGAGAACTTTACATTGTATAATGTTTTAAAAAGCAAGTATTGACAACTTTTAAAAATTAATCTTGTGTGGAAGATAAACATACTGGGAGTTTATTTCATGCTTCCATTATTAATTTACAATGTTTCTTAGTCTTAGAAGTGCCAAGCACTGTGCCAGGAACTGGATTATAAACTCAAATGGACAAAGTTTAGCAGTGATTTGCTTTCTGAGAAAATAAAGGGCAGCTATGGAGTTTTATATTTCAGTAGGCTTCTGCTATCCACTGAAAAAAAGTAGCATACTTGTATGAAAGCTTTAAATGGAGGCTTCAGATCATTAGTATTGCATTTTCACTTTTGGTTTGAAGGTGAGATGATGTTATTATTATTATTGTTATTATTATTAGTGCTAGGAAGATAGGCAGTCAAAGAGAGTACTAGAGTGAAACTTACTGAAATTGAAAGCTATAATAATATTACTATTACTAGTTTACTTTCTTATAATAAATGATTCAAAAAGAAAATCTGCCTTTCAGACTTTAATTTTAGTTAATGCAAATGAGTGGCCAGATTTCTTCTTAGGAACCTAGCACAGATTCTATTGAAGGCATAATAAGAGTTACCAGGAATATACACATTTGGATCCTGAGGTCATAATTTTGTTCCAAAAGACACTATAGGCAGAGATTTTCTTTCCACACACAGGATGTAAAAAGGCAAAGGAGTGATGAGAGATAAAAGAATATAGCATGAATCTAACTGGAGAAAAAACTTCCCTTAGTCTCTACAAAACAGTAGACTCTGAAATTCTAAGTCAGTATTGAATCCACATATAGCACTCTATTTCATAGACTGAAGATAATTTGTTTACCAGAATCATTGAATATGTTCTCTTGAAAGAAGCATCAGACCTTTGTAGGCAAAGTGATCGGCTTCTTTTTCTTCTTCTTCTTTTCTTTTCTTTTTTTTTTTTCAGTTTACGTTACCTTTGTTTTTTATTTTTTAATTGAAGGATAATTGCTTTACAGAATTTTGTTGTTTTCTGTGAAACATCAGCGTGAATCAGCCATAGGTGTGCATATATCCCCTCCCTTGTGAACCTCCCTCCCATCTCCCTCCCCAACCCACCCCTCTAGGTTGATAGAGCCCTTGTTTGAGTCCCCAGAGTCATACAGCAAATTCCCATTGGCTATCTATTTTACATATGGTCATATAAGTTTCCATGTTACTCTCTCCATACATCTCACCCTCTCCTCCCCTTTCCCCCATGTCCATAAGTCTGCTCTCTATGTCTGTTTCTCCAATGCTGCCTTGCAAATAAATTCATCAATATGATCTTTCTAGATTCCATATATATGTGTTAGTATATGATATTTCTCTTTCTCTTTCTGACTTACTTTATTCTGTATACCAGGCTCTAAGTTCATCCACCTCATTAGAACTGACTCAAATTAATTCCTTTTTATGGCTGAGTAGAATTCCATTGTGTGTATGTACCACTACTTCTTTATCCATTCATCTGTCAATGGACATCTAGATTGCCTCCGTGTTCAAAATGAACATTGAGGTACATGTGTCTTTTTCAGTTTTGGTTTCCTTAGGGCATATGCCTAGGAGTGGGATTGCTGGGTCATGTGTGGTTTTATTCCCAGTATTTTAAGGAATCTCCGTACCATGTTCCATAGACACTATATCAATTTACATTCTGACCCAAGGTCTATACTAGTGTAAGTTGTGTTAGTCACTCTGTCGTGTCTGACTCTTTGTGACCCAATGGACTGTAGGCCACCAGGCTCTTCTGTCTATGGAATTCTCCAGACAAGAATACTGGAGCAGGCTACCATTCCCTTCTCCAGGGGATCTTCCCAACCCAGGAACTGAATCCGGGTATTCTGCATTGCAGGCAGATTCCTTACTCTCTGTATCATGAGGGAAGTCCACCCAAAACCTATGGGATGCAGTAAAAGCAGTTCTTGAGGGACACTTACAGCAATACAATCCTATCTCAAGAAACAAGAAAAACTTCAAATAGACAACCTAAATTTACACCTAAAACAACCGGAAAAATAAGGACAAAAAAAAAAAAAAAAAAACACCCAAATTAGCAGAAGGAAAGAAACCATAAAGATCAGAGCAGAAATAAATGAAAAATAAATGTTAAAAAAGTAAGAGTAAATATTAATAAAACCAAAGCTGATTCTTTCAGAAGATAAACAAAATTGACAAACCTTTAGCCAGACTCATCAAGAAAAAAAGAAAAATCGACAAAATTAGAAATTAAAAAGAAGAGGTTACAACAGGCAATGTCTCTGCTTCTTAATATGCTGTCTAGGTTTGCCATACTTTTTCTTCCAAGGAGTAAGCATCTTTTAATTTCACGGCTTCAGTTACCATCCACGGTGATTTTGGAGCCTAACAAGAGAAAGTCTGTTACTCTTTATACTTTTCCCCCATCTACTTGCCACGGAGTGATGAGACTGGATGCTATGATCTTAGTTTCTTGAATGTTGAATTTTAAACCAGACTTTTCACTCTCCTCTTTAACCTTCATTAAAAGGCTCCTTAGTTCCTTTTTAATTTCAGCTATTAGAGTGGTATCATCAGCATATCTGAGGTTGTGAATATTTCTTCTGACAGTCCTGATTCCAGCTTGTGATTCATCCAGCCTGGTATTTTGCCAGATATATTCTGCATAGAAGTTAAATAAGCAGTAGACGTCCTTGATGTACTCCTTTTGCAATTCTGAAACAGTCAGTTATTCCATGTCCTATTCTAACTGTAGCTTCTTGACCTGCATGCAGTTTTCTCAGGAGGCAGATAAGATCATCTGGTAATACCATCTCTTTAAGAATCTGCCACATTTTGTTGTGAGCCACACAGTGAAAGGCATCAGGGAAGAGAATGAAGAAGAAGTCGATTTTTTTTTTCTGGAATTTCCTTGCTTTTGCTATGATCCAATGGATGTTGGCAATTTGATCTCTGCTTCCTCTGTCTTTTTTAAGCTCAGCTTGTATATCTGGAAGTTTTCAGTTCATCTACTACTGAAACCTAGCTTGAAAGATTTTGACCATTTCTTTGCTACTGTGTGAAATAAATGAAACTATTTGGTACTTTGAACATCCTTTTGGCACTGCCCTTCTTTGGGATTGGAATGAAAACTGACTTTTTCCAGTCCTTTGGCCACTGCTAAGTTTTCCAAATTTGCTGGCATATTGAGTGCAGCACTTTTACAGCATCATCTTTTAGGATTCAGATTGGCTCAGCTGGAATTCCATCACCTTCACCAACTTTGTAGTAAGGCCCACTTGACTTCACACTCTAGGTGAGTGACCATACCATTATGGTTATCTGGGTCATAAAGACCTTTTTTGTATTGTTCTGTGTATTTTTGCTACCTCTTCTTAATTTCTCCTGTTTCTGTTAGGTCCTTGTCATTTCTGTCCTTTATTGTGCCTATCTTTGCATGAAATATTCCCTAGGTATCTCCATTTTCTTGAAAACATCTCTAATCTTTCCCATTCTATTGTTTTCCTTTATTTGAGCCTTTAGATTTACTATTTTCTCAATATCTTTCACATTCTGTCATGTATGTAAAAGAACTATGTTCAGTACACTGAAAAAATAAGGGATATTTATATAGTAAAAAGAGGGCATCCCAGGTAGCTCAGTGATAAAGAATCTGCATGCCAATGCTGAAGACATGGGTTCAGTCCTTAAGCTAAGTCATTCAGTCATGTCTGACTCTGTGCGACCCCATAGACAGCAGCCCACCAGGCTCTGCCATCCCTGGGATTCTCCAGGCACGAACACTGGAGTGGGTTGTCATTTCCTTCTCCAATGCATGAAAGTGAAAAGTGAAAGTGAAGTTGCTCAGTCGTGTCCGACTCTTCGCAACCTCATGGGCTGCGGTCCACAAGGCTCCTCGGCCCATGAGATTTTCCAGGCAAGAGTACTGGAGTGGGGTGCCATTGCCTTCTCTGAAAGTTTCGTATAGTCAAGGCTATATTTTTTCCAGTGGTCATGTATGGATGTGAGATTTGGACTATAAAGAAACCTGAGCACTGAAGAATTGATGCTTTTGAGCTGTGGTGTTAGAGAAGACTCTTGAGAGTCCCTTGGACTGCAAGGAGATCCAAGTAGTCCATCCTAAAGGAGATCAGTCTTTGATTTTTTAATTGGAAGGACTGATGCTGAAGCTGAAACTCCAATACTTTGGCCACCTCATGCGAAGACTTGACTCATTGGAAAAGACCCTGATGCTGCGAGGAACTGGGGGAAGAAGGGGACGACAGAGGATCAGATGGCTGGATGGCATCACCAACTCGATGAACATTGAGTTTGGGTAAACTCTGGGAGTTGGTGATGTACAGGGATCCCTGGTGTGCTTCAATTAATGGGGTTGCAAAGAGTCGGACATGACTGAGCGACTGAACTGCACTGAACTGAACTGAATAATTAGTAATGTTAAACATCTTTTCATGTGCCAGGTTGACCATTTACAAGTCTTCTTTCAAAAAAAAAAAAAATATATATATATATATATTCAGATCCTCTGCCCATTTTAAAAATCAGGTTGTTTGATTCTTTTTTTGTTGGTTGGGATGAATTATCTGTATATTTTAGATATTATCCCCTCGTGGGATATATGATTTGCAAATATCTTCTCTCATTTACTAGGTTGCATTTTCATTTAGCTGATGGCTTTCTTTTTGTTGTGAAGAAGCATTTTAGTTCGATGTAATCCCATTTATGTACTTTTACTTTTGTTTCCCTTGCCTTTTTTTCTTCTAATAGTTTTATTGTTTTAGGTCTTACATTCAATTCTTTAATCCATTCTGGTTAATTTATGTTTATGGTATATGATAGAGGTCTAGATTCATTCATTCGCATATAGCTATTCAGGTTTCCCAACACCATTTATTAAAGACTTTCCTTTTTTCATTGTGTGTTATTTGCTGTTTTCTCTGAAATTAATTGTTTATATTTGTGTGGGTTTATTCCTGGGCTTTAAATTATGTTCCATCTTTTTTTTCTGACAGTGCCATGCTGTTTTGATTACTATTGGTTTGTAGTATAATTTGAAACCAGAGAATGTGATTCTTACTTCCCATGGTTTGCTTTTCTTAAGTAGGATTGCTTTGGATGTTCAGAGTTATTGTGGCTCCATATAAATTTTAGGATTTTTAAATTCTATTTCTGTGAATAATGTCATTAGAATTTTGATAGTATTGTATTGAATATGTAAATTGTCTTACATACTATAAACATTTTTTATTGGAGAAGGAAATGGCAATCCACTCCAGTATTCTTGCCTGGAATATCCCATGGACAGAGGAGCCTGGTGCTCTGTAGTCCGTGGGGTCACAAGAGGTGGACATTACTTAGCAACTAAACCACCACTGACAACTCTTCCAATACATGGGCAGAACTATCTTCCCATTGTGTCTTTTTTCAGTTTTTTTCATTGATAGTTTATAATTTTCAGTTTATAGGTCTTTTACCTTCTTGGTTAAATTTGTTCCTATTTTATTCTTTATATTATGGTTTTAAATGGGAACATGTTCATAAATTTATTTCTGCTCGTTTGTTGTTAGCATAGAAAAATAATAAATGCCTGTGTAGTTATTTTGCATGTTTTATCTTTATTGCAGTACTTTACTATTTCTAATAGTTTGTTAGTATCTTTAGGGCTTTTCATAAATAAAAATGCTGTCCACATATTGTGACAGTTTGACTTCTTCCTTTCCAATTTGAATGACTTTTTTCCCTTTTCTTGTCTAATTGCTCTGGCTAGAACTTTCAATATTATGTTGAGCAGAAGAGGAGAGAGTGGGCATCTTGTCTTTTCCTGATCTTAAAGGGGCAGCTTTCAGTATTTCATCCTGGACTATGATGTTAGCTGTAGGTCTGTTCTATATGACCTTTATTATGTTGAAATATATTTCTTCTATGCCCATTTAATAGAGAATGTTTTATAATAAATATGTATTGAATCTTTTCAAATGCTTTTTTTTTTCTTTGCATCTACTTAAATGATCATATGGTTTTTTGATCCTTCATTTTGTTAATATGGTGTATCAATGGCAACCCACTCTAGTATTCTTGCTGGAATACCCCATGGACGGAGGAGTCTTGTAGGTTGCAGTCCATGGGGTCACAAAGAGTCAGACACGACTGAGCAACTTCGCTCACATAAGTTTTGCATGTATTGATGTGTATTGAACTATACTTTCATCCCTGGAATAAATCACATTTGATTATGTTTTATGATCCTTTTATTTTACTGTTGCATTTGGCTTGCTAATATTTTGTTGAGTTCTTACGTCTAGAGTTATCAGAGATATAAGCCAGGAATTTTCTTTTTTAAGTATCTCTATCTGGCTTTGTTATGATAATGTTGGCCTCATAAAATGAATTATAATGCATTTCCACCTCTTTCAGTTTTTTCGAAGAGTATAAGGAGGATAGATATTAAATCATCTTTGAATGTTTAATTTAATTCAGCAATGAAACTGTTACTGAAATTTTTTTGGGGGGGAAGGAGGGTGAATTTTTCATTACCATTTCAATCTCCTTACTAGTAATTGATCTATCCAGAATTTCTATTTCTTTATAATTTTGTCTTGGGATGTTTTATGATTTAAAGAATTTATCAGTTTCTTTTAGGTTATCCAAATTGTTGGTGTGTGTGTGTGTGTGTGTGTGTGTGTGTTAGTCGCTCAGTTGTGTCTGACTCTTTTGAGACCTCGTGGACTATAGCCTGCCAGGTGCCTCTGTCCATGGAATTTCCCAGGCAAGAACACTGGAGTGGGTTGCCATTCCCTTCTCCAGGAGATCTTCCTGACTCAAGAATAGAACCCGACTCCTGAATTGCAGGCAGATTCTATACTGACTGAGACACCAGGTTGGATGTTTGTTGGTATATAATTGTTTATAATACTCACCTATGAACCTTTGTATTTCTGTGGTATCTGATGTAATTTCTCCTGTTTTGTTTCTGATTTTATTTATATGTCTTATATGTCTTGCCTTTTTTTCTCAGTTATTCTAGCTAAGGTTTGCCAATTTTGTTTGTCTTTAATAAAAAAGCTCTTAAGTTTAATGATTGTTTTCTATTATCATTTTGGTCTCCATTATAATGATTTCTACTCTGATTTTTATTATATCCTTCCTTTTACCAACTTGGAGTCTAATTATTTCTCTTTTCCTATTTCATTTAGATGTGACATTAAATTGATATTTGAGATTTTTCTTGGGTTTGAGGAAGGACTGTATTTCTGTAAACATCCTTCTTATACTCCTTTGGCTGTATCCCATAGCTTTTGGGATGTTACACTTTCATTTTTGTTTGTCATCTGGTGTTTTTTAATTTCTCTTTTGATTTCTTCACTGACCCAATAGCTGTTCAGTAGCATTTTGCTTAGTGTCCACCTGTTGGTGATTTTTCCTGCTTTCTCCCTTACAGTTTATTTCTGGTTTCATACCTCTGTGATCAGAACAGATGTGTGTTATGATGTCAATTTTCTTAAACTTATTGACATTTATTTTGTGTTCCCATAATATTGTCTATCACTGAGAATGTTTAATGCACACTTGAGAAAACTGTATACACTGATGCATTTGGATAGAATGTTCTGTATACATCTGTTAAGTTCATCTTGTCTAATGTGTCAAATAAAACTGGTGTTTCATTGTTCATTTTCTGTCCAGATCATATGTCCATTGTTGTAAGTAGGAATGCTAAATCTCCTTTTAGGTTTGTTAGTATTTGCTTTATATATTTTAATGTTCTTATTTAGGTGAATATATATTAAATAAAGAGCTATTGTGTCTTCTTTGATGAATTGTCCCCTTTGTCATTATATAATGTTCATTTTTGTCTCTTATTACCTTTTTTTTTTTTGGTTTAAGGTCTATCTTGTCCCATATGAATCTGATTACACCCACTTTCTTTTGGCTGCCATTTGCTTGGAGAACCATCTTTCCTCCCTTCCCTTTGAGCTTATGTTTATTTTTAGTGATGATATGCTTCTCCTCAAGGTAGTAAAAACTGGGTCTTGTTTTTTAATCCATCCAGCCATTCTGTATCTTTTGATTATTGAATAAATCTGCTTATATTTAGGATGTCTATTGACAAATTAGGATGTAGTATTCCTGTTCCTGAGTATATATCTAAAAAAAAACCCAATAATTTTAAAAGTTAGATGCACTCCAACATTCATAGCAGCATTATTTACAATAGCTAAGATGAGCCAACCAAAGTTTCTATTAATACATGAATGGATAAAGAAAATATAGCATATATATATGCTATACATAATACTCTATATACAATTATACCATATGTTAATTATTATATAATTATGTATAAATATACAATAAATATAATTGTGATTATAATACATATAAATTTTGTACTAATAATTCTACAATATATATAATGGAATATTCAGTTGAGTTCAGTTCAGACTCTCAGTGGTATCCAACTCTTTGTGACCCCATGAATTGCAGAATGCCAGGCCTCCCTGTTCATCACTGACTCCTGGAATCTACTCAAACTCATGTTCATCAAGTAGGTGATGTCATCCAGCCATTTCATCCTCTGCCGTCCCCTTCTTTTCCTGCTCCCAATCCCTCCCAGCATCAGGGTCCTTTCCAATGAGTCAACTCTTCACATGAGGTGGACAAAGTACTGAAGTTTCAGCTTCAGCATCAGTCCTTCCAATGAACACCCAGGACTGATCTCCTTTAGGATGGACTGCTTGAAACTCCTTACAGTCCAAGGGACTCTCAAGGGTCTTCTCCAACACCACAGTTCAAAAGCATCAATTCTTCAGCACCCACCTTCCTTCACAGTCCAACTCTCACATCCATACATGACTACTGGAAAAAACATAGCCTTGACTAGATGGACCTTTGTTGGCAAAGTAATTCTCTGCTTTTGAATATGCTATCGAGGTTGGTCATAACTTTCCTTCCAAGAAATAAGCGCCTTTTAATTTCATGGCTACAGTCACCATCTGAAGTGATTTTGGAGACCAAAAAAATAAAGTCAGCTACTGTTTCCACTGTTTTCCCATCTATTTGCCATGAAGTGATGGGAACAGATGCAATAATCTTCGTTTTCTGAATGTTGAGCTTTAAGCCAACTTTTTCACTCTCTTGTTTCACTTTCATCAAGAGGCTTTTTAGTTCCTCTTCACTTTCTCCCTTAAGAGTGATATCATCTGCATATCTGAGGTTATTGATATTTCTCCCAGCAATCTTGATTCCAGCTTGTGCTTCTTCCAGCCCAGCATTTCTCATGATGTACTCTGCATGGAAGTTAAATAAGCAGGGTGCCAATATACAGCCTTGACGTACTCCTTTTCCTATTTGTAACTAGTCTGTTGTTCCATGTCCAGTTCTAACTGTTGCTTCCTGAGCTGCATATAAGTTTCTCAAGAGGCAGGTCAGGTGGTCTGGTATTCCCATCTCTTTCAGAATTTTCCACAGTTTATTGTGATCCACACATTCAAAGGCTTTGGCATAGCCAATAAAGCAGAAATAGAAGTTTTTCTGGAACTCTCTTGCTTTTTCGATGATCCAGCGGACGTTGGCAATTTGATCTCTGGTTCCTCTGCCTTTTCTAAAACCTGCTTGAACATCTGGAAGTTCACAGTTCACATATATTGCTGCTGCTGCTGCTGCTAAGTCACTTCAGTTGTGTCCGACTCTTCGTGACCCCATGGATATTACTCAGTAATAAAAAAAGAATGAAATTCGTCATTTGCAACAATATGGTTGGGCCTAAAGAATGCTATGCTTAGTAACATAGGTCAGACAGAGAAAGACAAATACTGTCTATTCCTTACATTTGAATCTAAAAAAGTAATAACGATGAATGTTTCTGATACAACTGAAAGTGAAAGTGAAGTCACTCAGTCGTGTAGCCTACCAGGCTCCTCGGTCCATGGGATTTTCCAGGCATGAATACTGGAGTGGGCTGCCATTTCCTTCTCCAGCGGATCTTTCCAACGTAGGGATCAAACGGGTATGGTAGGGATCAAACCCGGGTATGCCGCATTGTAGGCAGATGCTTTTTACTATCTGAGCTACTAGGGACACTGGTATGATACAACTGAAATAGCCTTTAAATACAAAAGCAAACTATTGGATACCAATGAGAAGAAGCAAGTGGGGAGGAATAAGATAGTGGTATAGGATTAAGAGCTACAAACCACTGTGGACAAAATAAATAAGCAACAAAGATGTATTGTACAGTGCAGGGAGATATAACTATTATTTTATAAGAACTTTAATTAGAGTTATAAAAATATTGAATCACTATGCTCTACACTTGAAACTAATATAATACTGTAACTCAACAATAATTAAATGAAAAAGAACTATCAAACTATAAATTCATTTATACAATAACATTAAAAGCAAATTTTTAGCCTGGCTCCTGGATAAAATATGGTCTCTTACTTTCAAAAACTTATCATCTAACAGAAGAGACATAAAACTGTGATTCAGGTTGACAATCACTAATTATAGTCATGTTAATAGGAAAGAAGAAATGTATAAGAATACTTAAAACTACCTGAGGTGTTTGTTGTTCTGCTTTTGAAAGTTATTACTGATTGCTAATTTTCTCACCTAAACTGGAGTTTGAGCTAGAAAAGGGACTGAAAAATACAAATTAAGCCATTTATTATTAAAATCAATTATAGAAACTATTTCTCTAGAAACTAAAACTTCATTGCAATTGGATAATTTTTATATTTTGTCAATAGTCTTATTTCTAATGCTGGACTTATACATGGGGTGCATCAGAAAATAATGTTATAATTATTTAAAGCAAGAGATTATTTGAAACATATTAAAAATGGCAAGAATTTCCCCTCCTTTTCCCCCTCCACTTACTCTATCCATTCAGTTCAGTTCAGTTGCTCAGTTGTTTCTGACTCTTGAGACCCAAGGACTGCAGCACGCCAGGCTTCCCTATCCATCACCCGTACCCAGGGCCTCCTCAAACTCATTTCCACTGCACCAGTGATGCCATCCAGTCATTTCACTGTTTGACGTCCCCTTCTCCTCACACCTTCAATCTTTCCCAGCATCAGAGTCTTTTCCAATGAGCCGGTTCTTCACATCAGGTGGTCAAAATACTGGAGTTTCAGCTTCAGCATCAATTCTTCCAACGAATATACAGGACTGATTTGCTTTAGGATTGACTGGTTGGATCTCCTTGCAGTCCAAGGAACTCTCAAGAGTCTTCTCCAATACCACAGTTCTAAAGCATCAATTACTTGGCACTTAGCCTTCTTTACGGTCCAACCCTCACCTCCTTACATGACTACTGGAGAAACCATAGCTTTGACTAGATGGACTTTTGTTGATAATGTCTCTGCTTTTTAATATGTTGTCTAGGTTGGTCATAGCTTTTCTTCCAAGGTGGTGGTGGTTTAGTCACTAAGTCGTGTCCAACTCATGCGACCCCATGGACTGTAGCCTGTCAGACTCCTCTGTCCATGGGATTTCCCAGGCAAGAATACTGGAGTGGGTTGTCATTTCTTCGAAGGAGCAAGTGTCTTTTAATTTCATGGCTGCAGTCACCTCTGTAGTGATTTGGGAGCCTAAAAAACTAAAGTCTATTACTGTTTCCATTGTTCCCCCATTTATTTGACCTTAAGTAATGGGACCAGATGCCATGATCTTAGCTTTCTGAATGCTGAGTTTTAAGCCAAATTTTTCACTTTCATCAAGAAGCTCCTTAGTTCTCTTCTCTTTCTTCCATAAGAGTGGTGTCATCTGCATATCTGAAGTTATTGATATTTCTCCCAGCAATCTTGATTCCAGCTTGTGCTTCATCCAGCCAAGCATTTCTCATGATGTACTCTGCATATAAGTTAAATAAACAGGGTGACAATATACAGCCTTGATGTACTCCTTTACCTATTTGGAACCAGCCTGTTGTTCCATGTCCAGTTCTAACTGTTAGTTCTTGACCTGCACACAGATTTCTCAGGAGGCAGGTCAGGTGGTCTGATATTCCCATCTCTTGAAAAATTTTCGACAGTTTGTTGTGATCCACACAGTCAAAAGCTTTGGCATAGTCAATAAAGCAAAAATAAATTTTTTTTTCTGGAACTCTCTTGCTTTTTTGATGATCCAGGAGGCATTACCACACTTTATTTATTTTCCTTCTCCTCTCCTTACTCTCTTTCTTATTATTCTTCATCTTTTTATTTTCCCCTCAGAAGGGCAAAATATATACAAAAGAGACAGACAAAGTGATTTTAAAAAATTGGAGAATTAATGCACTAAGAAAATGTAGACAATCTAAAATTGTTGCTATAATGACCATTTCCTTCTAAATAATAAATAATTGCTTTTCTATGTTGACTACAAATGAAATATATTTTCACTGATATTTCACAAAACCAGTGAAATATTTTAAAAGCTGGTTTGAGTGTTAGTATTCTCCAGGCAAGAATCCTGGGGAAGGTTGCTGTGTCCTCCTCCAGGGAATCTCTGCAACCCTGGAATCGAACCTATCTCTTGCATTGCAGGCAGATTCTTTACCATTTGAGTTACCAAGAAATCCAAAATGCTAAATCATTGCTTTTCTATGTTCACTAGAGATGAAATATATTTTCACTGATATTTCACAAAGCCATTGTAATATTTAAAAGCCAGATTGAGTGTTCAGCCAGCCTTTATGCAAAGCAGTCTGTCCCAGCCATCTATGGTTCTTTCTGGTACTGCCATCCACAACTTTCCAGCTGTCCAAAACCAGAAACTTGCCAAAGCACAGTCAGGTCTTGCCTTCCAACAAACTTCAAATACTCAACCTATTCCCATATTGTATGAACATCAGCTGGGTCAGGCATCAGGACTAGGAGGTTCTCAACTGATCGATACACATCTTCTCCAGGCTAGAGCGAATCTTACCCAGGCTTCAAATCTTTATTCTGGACAAGTACAACAGCCTGGTCAGACAAATTTTTATAACACTGCCCAGTCACCAAGTGCTCTCCAGCAGGTTACAGTACCTTTACCAGCATCCCAGCTTTCTTTGCCTAATTTTGGATCTACAGGGCAGCCTTTAATTGCTCTGCCTAAGACTCTTCAGCCCCCATTACAGCATACTGCCCCACAAGCACAGGCCCAGAGCATGAGTCGTACTGCACAAGTAAGCCAGCCTTTCAGGGGATTGATCCCTGCTGGAACACAGCATAGCATGATTGCAACCACAGGAAAAATGTCTGAAATGGAACTAAAAGCCTTTGGAAGTGGCATTGATATAAAACCAGGCACTCCTCCAATCAGTGGCAGAAGCACCACACCAACATCTAGTCCTTTCCGGCAAAGCAGAGAGCAGAGGTTCTTCAGTCCACGCAATGGTTCTTCTCTGAATAGCAACAGAACAAACAGATAGAAGGCAAAGCCCAGAAAGTGGACAGTGACTCAAGTAAACCTCCTGAAACCCTGACCGACCCTCCTGGTGTCTGTCAGGAAAAAGTAGAAGAAAAGCCACCCCCTGCACCCACCATAGCCACCAAACCTATTAGAACTGGACCAATCAAACCTCGGGCGATCAAAACCGAAGAAACAAAATCTTAAAGGCTGTGGGTTATTGCAGGGGGAAGGGGAAGGGAGAGGGGAAAGAGGGAGAATGCAGTTAGACAATGCCGTCAGCCAAAGGGGCAAAGTGGTCTCTGACACTATCCTGTCCAGAGCCTGGAGGTGCGCAAGGGACATAGGAGCGATTTACACTGACACGCAGCTGCTGCACCCGTAAATGAGGCTTTGCCAGCTTGCACCTACTGTATAACATGCACTCTGTTGACGGCCATGCATCTTCAGTCAGAATTTGTACATGAATACGTGGACACATTCCTGAGTGCATATAATGTAGAACTAAAATCCTTATGGTTAGATGAAACACCAGAAATATGAGGGAAATAACACCACAGAGGAATAGCTCAGCCTGACCAAAGTGATGGTCCCAGCTAAGACATCAGATGTGGTTTCTGTGCTCCCTCATGTTCTTGGAATATGGTTAGAGCATTCATGGGCTTGGTGGTGAAGAACAGAAGATAACTGGTGCTGGATAGAGGAGCCTTATTTTTTATTATGGCAGCTTGCTATTTTTGTAACATGGTGATTGAGTTGAACACAATCAAAGTACAGTAACTGATCTCCCCTTCTTCCTGGATGAGTGAGCAGATTATGAAATACTGACTTCAACATCCTTGAACATATCCAAGTGGGCAGTGTTTGGCTACTGCTTCTGTTTGAAATGATGCTGTGTTTTGGTTGTGGCCCAAAGCTTTGAAGTGCTACTTGGTATCTCCTTTCTTCCGTGAAGCTCTTAACCATTCAGACATGACGGAGTTGGTCAAATACTACTTAGGTTGAGTCCTGCTTGCCTCTCCTCAGTCATCTTTGTATGAATCCAATGTTTGGTTTTTGTTTATTTTTTTAAATGGTTTTTAGCTGATGTTCATGAAGAGTAGTGAGTACCTGGAACTATGCCAATGAAGAAAGGAAATCCTATCTAAGAAGGTGCATTTCTGTACCAGAGCTGTGTCATAAGCATCCTTTGGGCTTTCTGCTGGAAAAGTAGAATCAAGTCTCAAATAATGCCTTTTTAATTATATCCTCTAGTATTATAGATGTAGGACAGTACTGTATCATACCTCTGTGAATGTAAAATATCTTGTACCTTCTTTATGATATGTAGTAGTGACCGTGCTTTATCAGATCTGTTTTTAATGACATTATTCTAGAATGTTTTCTTTCCAGATGATGATTGAGAAACGTAATTAAAAAATGGTGCCAGACATCAAAGGAAACTATTAGCAAGGTGAAAAGACAGCCTTCAGAATGGGAGAAAATAATAGCAAATGAAGCAACCGACAAACAACTAATCTCAAAAATATACAAGCAACTCCTACAGCTCAACTCCAGAAAAATAAATGACCCAATCAAAAAATGGGCCAAAGATCTAAATAGACATTTCTCCAAAGAAGACATACAGATGGCTAACAAACACATGAAAAGATGCTCAACATCACTTATTATCAGAGAAATGCAAATCAAAACCACTATGAGATATCATTTCACACCAGTCAGAATGGCTGCGATCCAAAAGTCTACAAATAATAAATGCTGGAGAGGGTGTGGAGAAAAGGGAACCCTCTTACACTGTTGGTGGGAATGCAAACTAGTACAGCCACTATGGAGAACAGTGTGGAGATTCCTTAAAAAACTGGAAATAGAACTGCCTTATGATCCAGCAATCCCACTGCTGGGCATACACACTGAGGAAACCAGAAGGGAAGGAGACACGTGTACCCCAATGTTCATCGCAGCACTGTTTATAATAGCCAGGACATGGAAGCAACCTAGATGTCCATCAGCAGATGAATGGATAAGAAAGCTGTGGTACATATACACAATGGAATATTACTCAGCCATTAAAAAGAATACATTTGAATCAGTTCTAATGAGGTGGATGAAACTGGAGCCTATTATACAGAGTGAAGTAAGCCAGAAGGACAAACACCAATACAGTATACTAACGCATATATATGGAATTTAGAAAGATGGTAACAATAACCCTGTATACGAGACAGCAAAAGAGACACTGATGTATAGAACAGGCTTATGGACTCTGTGGGAGAGGGAGAGGGTGGGAAGATTTGGGAGAATGGCATTGAAACATGTGAAATGTCATGTATGAAATGAGATGCCAGTCCAGGTTCAATGCATGATGCTGGATGCTTGGGGCTGGTGCACTGGGACGCCCCAGAGGGATGGTATGGGGAGGGAGGAGGGAGGAGGGTTCAGGATGGGGAACACATGTATACCTGTGGTGGAAAAAAAAATTTAAAAAGCAAAAAACAAACAAACAAACAAACAAAAAATAAAAGCATACAGAAAAAAAAAAAAAAAAAAAAGAATCTAGTAAGTCCAGGCAACAATGACTTACAAAAAAAAAAAAAAAAAATGGTGCCAGGTACCACAACAGTAACAGAACTTTGCTGTTTTCTGAGGTTTTGTTTTTTTACTTTTTTTTTTTTAATGTAGTGTGCTGGATGTCTCTATAATTTTGTTCAGATGACTGCAGAACTTGGAAAAGCTGTTGCTGCTGTTGATGCAGAACATACTGCTATTGGTCTTTTTATATAAATAAATAAATCTATATATATATATACACACACATATATATATAATTTGAATTTTTGGAAACTTTAGCTGTACTGTCAACTTTGGAAAAAGTATCCCAGTTGTACCGTGTTGGGTTGGCATTGTACAGAAATTAACAGCCATATTGGTCTAGAAACATTAAACATAATTTTTTCCATTTGTACAGGGGTAACACACTGTATTAAATATGTAAGGTCTTATCTACATGGGTTTGATTACAGAAACTAATAAATTATTCTCTAAATAAAAAAAAAAGAAAGTAGTCCTTCTTTTTACAGATAAGAAAAGAAAAGCTCAAAATATGTTATTTTTTCAATTACAAAATGAATCCCAGTGCTTCAGAGTTCACCTTTAAAAGTTAACTCTTTTTATTAAACATGATGTCCAAGGGGTAGTTCCTTGCAGCTCTCTTTTATTATATGGAGGTTTGTTTTTTTTTTTTTAAACTAAACTTCAATTTGGGTGTTTTTTAAGATTGAAAATAAGGTAAATAATCAGATGAGTCTGTAAGAGAAATTTTGCAGAATGAGCTTCAGAAGTATGACTTACTAACGATGTAACTGAAACCCTATCCATTTCCAAATCTTATTGGTTTCATGGAGACCATAAAGGCAAATAATATCTTTTCACAGTTGCTAATCCAGCCTTTAGAAATAGGTTGAAAAAATTCATATGACATGTCATTTCAGAATGGCTCTAGTGGAACTTGAAGAAACACACAGGCAGGATTCCTACAGAGATGAGCATCTCATGGCAGGTTGGCGAAGATGACCTCAGCGCGGGTGATACCTCGCCTGTTTAAATCTCACTAGTATCAGACATATAGCTTCAGCTGTGCATACTGAAAAGATGGTGTGGGTTTAACATAATAACAAGGTGTCTTCTCTTATTTAAAATAACTTGCTCCCATTTCTTCTGGTTTGCTTCTATGCGTATACTTTTTACTGTTTTCCATTTTGAAAAATAAAAGTTTTAATATATTCTGTAGAGTAAAGCGTTCAAAATGCAGATAGGAGAGGTTTATATTTTGTACTTTACTTTCAGCTGTAAAAATATATCTTTCTATGCAAGTGCAGATTCAAGTGTCAGGGCCTAAAAGTCATACAATTTGGCCATCTTCTTTTAGGAAAAAAGACAGATACTGTGAGGATGTAATTGCCTAGGAAACTGAATGTTTATTTAGACTGGGAAAAGGTGAGCCTTAGAAGAAGCTTATGAAAGGAAGAAGCCAGAAAATTAAATTTTCATGAGCTAACCGGTAAATGTATCTCTATTTAGTTGATTTTTTCCCTTGCAAAAAACAATGAATAGTGAGTGTGTTCAATCATACTGTTTCATGGTTAATAACCCCTTAATATGGAAGTGTACATTTAAAATCTTAAAGGTATTAGTGTCCTCAAATTATTCATTTTATACTGCCCTTGGAGATGCCAGCAAATGTAAATATTAATAGATTTACTAACTTCTATACATTTTCTACTGTGGAAAATACATAAGTTAGTAATTAATTTGAACAAAAAATTAAAAAATTCTGATGTACTTATTTTGTCCGATTTTTTACAAGAAACTGTACCCAATTGGGCTAATAATTTTTTAACATATACTCCCTTTTCACTTTTAGAATAAGTAGAAATTTAAAAATTAATTTTATCCTTAGATATGTAGGTTTATCTTACAGTTGTTAGCTGAGCAAAGCAAAGCTTGCCTGCTTTCATTTTAAAAGAATCTGCAATACTTGAAAGTTTCATGCTGTGCAAATCTGAAAAGTATCAACAAGAATTTTCCTCTGAGTACTGAAATATATTATTTCCAAATTATGAAGTAAAAATAATTATTTAGTTTGAAATTTCAGCTGTAGAGAAATAGATTGTGCAACCAGGTCTCTCTATTATAAGAATTGCCTATACCACCACAAATCCAAATTTTCCCTATTAAAAAGGCAAAAGGATTAACTACTATTGAGTTTGAAATTTACTATTTAGTTTGAAATTTCAGCTGTAGAGAAATAGATTGTGCAACCAGGTCTCTCTGTTATAAGAATTGCCTATACCACCACAAATTCAAAGTTTCCCTATGAAAAAAGCAAAAGGATTAACTACTATTGAAAAAATAAATCCTCTGTTTAAGGATGGAGAGATGGCTTTTTAACCTATAGTCTTTGTTGTTGTGGTGGCTGACTTTTCTCACCTCCTTTAAAGTAAATTATAAAATATTTCAACTCCTTGAAAGTAAATTATAAAATATTTCACATTATATTGTTCTAAACGATATAAATAGAACTAAAATATCATCACATATATGAATACATTTTTGGTGTTAAAAGTAGTTCCCAGATAGTTTTTAGATGTTTATATGTCAGGATGTTTTTTTCCACCAAATATATTCAAATAATCACCTGCATTATCATTACTGGATGGTTTTGTTATACTAGTGGTGCCAAAATCTGCTTCCAGCCCAGTGAACTAGAATCTTTGAGGGTGGATCTCATATCTACATTTTTTTAAATAAGATATTCAGGGAACAATTTTGCACACTGAAGTTTATGAACCACCATTAAAAGTATAACCTTCTTGCATTTTATTAGTCAACATTTAAATATAATAATTTAACTATTTATTACATTTGGCTACAGATAATGAAATGTGATGGCAATCTTAGTTTAAAAAAAAAAAGTCTTTACCAAATTGCTATATATATTTGCCAAGCTCCTATCTTTATATTCTAATATAGATTTTAGAGAACTTCAAGAATCTTTATCACTTATATATTTGAATATAGAATCCAACAATCACATTAAACTTACTTTTTCAAGTGTTGGAGCCAGTATTAACTTAATATTAATTACTTAAAAAATATGAAAATCCCATAATTCCTATTCTATAAACTGATTAAGTTAATATTACCATAAGAGAGCTAGCATCATGATTTCTAGACAAGCAGACGTAAGATGTAATATTTGACAAAACCTGCCAGGTTTTGACAACAAATTTGCTGTGTAATTTAGGAGAAAATTAAGTTTTGAGTTAGTTTATGTGAACTATTAGTTTATTTGCCCAATGATAAAACCACAAAGATATTATTAGAGTACTATTTTAATACTCGTTAGGCATGTTCAAAATTAACTGCAAATAATTATGATTCATATAGAACTCAAGGAAACATGTATTTTCTTACCCATCCACATATTATTAATCTCTCATTTCTGTTTCTATTTTGCCCTTGGCACTATTAGAGTTAATGTAGACCAAAGATAAAAGTAACCTAAAGGTTATTCAATCACAGACACACATAGATCTGAAACATGAGGAGAGCAGTGACCTCCAGGTGGGATGCGGTTCCCACGCCAACAGCCAGAAGCAGCACTGGGTGCTTTCTGACAGTTTTAGCCCAGTGTATTCTGTCCTACTCCAGACCCTGGACACCCTTCCTTGGCCAGAGTGACTGCTTCTAGAAAGTAATTTTGGATTGAATTAGAGCTTTCTGAGACAGACAAAACATACTTTACAGTAGGCAAATTGAATTTCTCTGGTTCAGTGACTTGCTGTGCCACGGCGCCTCTCAAGAAGATTTTCACATTATTGAGAGCTGGTAGATTTCCTTGTAAAATAGCCATAGGCAGCACACACATACTACACAGCCGACTGTTTGTCTGCCATTTCTCCTAGAAATATTTCTATCTTTCTTTCACACACATACAAAACTATTTAAATGAAGCATACAAAGAGATGACATGCTATTGTCTCTGTCTTTGAAAAGAGTACATTTCAAATGGTTAGTAATTCATGAAGAGGTCTCGACGGAAAGGCTTAGTTCAGTACCTGGCATTGTGGAAATTCAAAATATCTTTAATGGAGTGAAATGGAAGGAATATTTACTTATCTCTCACACAGCTATGAATGGAGAATTGGAAATATTTGCAATGATTTGATTAGGAATACTATGTGGTACTGAGCTGTTAGAGAGAACTATCTATCCTTTAGTTTGCAATGAAATGAGCCTTTCCTCTTTTGTGTTTTTTTTTTTTTTTCCTTTAGAATATTCCTAAAAATTTTAGGGTAATAACTTATAACAAAAATTTTACTTTCTAAATATTTTTGTTCAAAGGACAGCAGACTTTTCTGTTGAGTATTCAACATGTACAGGTATAAATAGAGAGCAATCGGGTACATTAGTACTGGAGGAATTGGCAATACTCATAAATAATTCCATACATTTCAAGTTTCACAGTTTACTCAGAATTATTTTTATGATTAAAATAATTCATCATACAAGAAACAACTATTCTAATAGACAGAAAAACCATTTTTTTTATACTTAATTTGTTGGTGATGTTGTCTTTACTGCTGAAGGACATCATCTTGTTGACAGTTTTGCAGTCACATTAGGAAAAGTATGTCTATGAATTTTTGTATATGACATGAAATGCTGCAGTTCAATTTATACCACTGTTTCCTACACATAATGTCATTTTACACATCCCAGGTAAAATTTCATGCTTGGAAAGAAAAAAAAAAAAAAAGTCAGGGTCATTAGGCAATGAGGGACATTCACTGTGACATGGGGGAGAAGATTCTATTTAACCAGAACACGCAGCATTCTCTGTGGCGTTTCTTCACTCAGAGATCCCTTGGGCTTGGAGCCCTAGGAACAGATGTGATCTCAAGCCTGATCTAAAGAGAACAGAGCCATGGGCAGCAACACCTCCCTCCATCAGGGAGGGAGCTTCTGCCAGGAGCAGCTTTCTCACCAGGAGGACCCCAGACCCCTTGCCAAATTAGAATCTGCCTAGTGAGAATCAATGGGCATAAAATCTCCAGCGACTTGGTGCCTGCTCGCTAAGCGAACTAGAAAGCACATGTGAAGAATTCACAAAAGGGCTTGCATGTGTGTGCCTTGGCCATTGGAGGAGAGGGAGAGAATCTGACTGGCTTTCTTCCTGAAAGCACTTACTCAGGGCCTGCTATAGTGTTCAAAACCTCTGGCAAAACTCGGATATCTAGAACATGTGAGTTGGGAGGGTGGAGACCATGCACATTTTCTTTAATTCTGTTTGTCTCAATAGTTTGATGTGACTTTGTTTTGGAGGCAGGACCAGCAAAACCATCTGGTTTCTATTTTACTTTTCTTTTTTTTTTTTCGTTTAAAATTATAAATAAGACCTTAGGAAGAAATCTGAATGCAGACTGTAATAATGTTTAATATGTCCAGCAAAATTTAAAAAGGATTCCATAAATAAAAACATTCAATAAGATTTATCGCAGATATGTTTTTAACCCTCAGTTTAAAGAATAAGTAATTCAACATTTGGGAGTTTGCCCTAAATTCTGAAGACTTTAGTATATTGCAAAATTAAAAGTGACGCAAGGAACTTGAAAGTAATAAATGTATTGATAGATTATACCACATAATGCTGTGAATGCATATCTGTTACCCGGTTTGCTGGCATCTTAGATGACACTCTGTCAGAAAGAATAGCTTGAACAGTTTATTTTGTTTTGTTTCAACAGCTTCGAGATTCCATGCATTGGCCAATTTAACAGCAAAAGTTACATGTTTACTGCCATATGAATCCATTATTTAGAACATTCTTGCTGAAAAATATCATAGCGACACCTCCATTTTAATGGGACAGTGCAAAGATACCCTGGAGAATCAATTATGATGAAGGCCTATGAAAGCTGTTTTGCTTTTCATTATTTTATAGGGCTAGGAGCACAGTTGATGAGGTAATGAGATCTGAAACTTTTCCAATACTTCTCAGGGAAAAATAGAATAAAATTCAGTTGGATCAGAAGAATTGCAGAGGAGTTGGTAAGTTGAAAATGTTGGTCTCTACAACTCTGCAAACCTAGAAGGAGCCTGGTGTTCTGCCATATTAACAATATGGAACACCTCAGGTGATGATTAAACTGCACTGAATAAATTAGTATTTAAGTTTTGCATATTTGTTTTCAGAAAAAGGAATTAGTAAATAAAAGAGTGGGTAAGTGAACAAAACTTCAGAACTCAACAGAAAGAAAAAATTTATCAGAACTAGTCTAAATAAAGGGGGAAAATAAAAAGAAAATTTTAAATGACCTGCTAGGTGTTACTAATCTAATCAGAAATATTCACTCTGCAAAGAATCCTGTTTTATTTAACATTCCTTAGTTGGAATGTTATCCCTAAGTACATGACTAAGACATTACAATTGTAAAGATATCACTGAAACTATTCCTGAAAATGTTCCCATTAAATGCAGGTAACCAAACAATGAGATAAAAAATTGTTTTCTGAATCAATTTTGCAAGGCCAAGTGCAAGAGAGCTTCTTTTTAATCATGTCTCAACTTACCCATATCCCAGAAATTCTATCCTCTATGATTTAATCAAATATAAATAATGTCTGCTCCTGAACCGCATTTAAACTTTCTTGCTTGGAGCCTTTCCTCTGCCCAAGAGTAGACTTCCTTTGCCTTTTTTTCACTTGCCCAAAGCATACGCATCTTTCAAGTTTCAATGCTTGCTTTTCCTTAAAGGGTCTCTAATCCTGCCAGATGGAAGTGATTGGCACACACCGCCACCAATGCTGTAACAGCAATTTGTAAAGCTCTCAAAATACTTGGCACGTTCTGCTTGTGTAATAGATATGTTTATGAAAGTAAAACCGTGAAAGTGATAGTTACTTAGTTGTGTCTGACTCTTTGCAACCCCATGAACCCCTGTAGACCGCCAGGTTCTTCTGTCCATGGAATTCTTTAGGCAAGAATACTGGAGTGGGTAACTATTACCCTTCTCCAGGGGATCTTCCTGAGCCAGGGATGGAACCCAGGTCTCCTGCATTGCAGGCAGATTCTTTACTATCTGAGCTAACAGGATGTCGTTCCTGAATTCTATGAAAATCTAAGCTCCTTGAGAATAAAGATCAAAATGTATATCTCATAACATATAACACAGTATCTACTAAGTAGTAGGTACTTAATGTAAATTTGTATTAAGTAAATAAGTTAATGATACATAGAAAGTTATATTAAGAAAACATTTCTTTCATTTCAATTTACATATTTAAGAAAATGTTATTCATAGAACTCACAAAATTTAGAGTTTTAATTAGTGAGTAAAGTACTTGTGAGTAAACTAAAATTAGTGAGTAAACTAAGCCATGCCTGCAGGACCACCCAAGATGGGCGGGTTGTAGTGGAGAGGGCTGACAGAATGTGGTCCACTGGAGAAGGGAAGAGCAAACAACTTTTATTGTTGCCTTGAGAACCCCATGAACAGTATGAAAAGGCAATATGATAGGATACTGAAAGAGGAACTTCCCAGGTTAGTAGGTGCCCAATATGCTACTGGAGATCAGTGGAGAAATTACTCCAGAAAGAATGAAGGGATGGAGCCGAAGCAAAAACAATACCCAGCTGTGGATGTGACTCGTGATAGAAGCAAGGTCCGATGCTGTAAAGAGCAATATTTCACAGGAACCTGGAATGTCAGGTCCATGAATCCAGGCAAATTGGAAGTGGTCAAACAGGAGATGGCACGAGTGAATGTCAACATTCTAGGACTCTGCGAACTAAAATGGACTGGAATGGGTGAATTTAATTCAGATGACCATTATATCTACTACTGCGGGGAGGAATCCCTCAGAAGAAATGGAGTAGCCATCAAGGTCAACAAAAGAGTCCGAAATGCAGTACTTGGATGCAATCTCAAAAACGACAGAATGATCTCTGTTCATTTCCAAGGCAAACCATTCAATATCACAGTAATCCAAGTCTATGCCCCAACCAGTAACGCTGAAGAAGCTGAAGTTGAACGGTTCTATGAAGACCTACAAGACCTTTTAGAACTAACACCCCAAAAAAGATGTCCTTTTCATTATAGGGGACTGGAATGCAAAAGTAGGAAGTTAAGAAACACCTGGAGTAACAGGCAAATTTGACCTTGGAATATGGAATGAAGCAGGGCAAAGACTAATAGAGTTTTGCCAAGAAAATGCACTGGTTATAGCAAACACCCTCTTCCAACAAAACAAGAGAAGACTTTACACATGGATATCACCAGATAGTCAACACCGAAATCAGATTTTTTATATTCTTTGCAGCCAAAGATGAAGAAGCTCTATACAGTCAACAGAAACAAGACCAGGAGTTGACTGTGGCTCAGGTCATGAACTCCTTATTGCCAAATTCAGACTGAAATTGAAGAAAGTAGGGAAAACCACTAGACCATTCAGTATGACCTAAATCAAATCCCTTATGATTATACAGTGGAAGTAAGAAATCGATTTAAGGGACTAGATCTGATAGAGTGCTTGATGAACTATGGACGGAGGTTTGTGACATTGTACAGGAGACAGGGATCAAGACCATCCCCATGGAAAAGAGATGCAAAAAAGCAAAATGACTGTCTGGGGAGGCCTTACAAATATCTGTGAAAAGAAGAGAAGCAAAAAGCGAAGGAGAAAAGGAAAGATATAAGCATCTGAATGCAGAGTTCCAAAGAATAGCAAGAAGAGATAAGAAAGCCTTCCTCAGTGATCAATGAAAAGAAATAGAGGAAAAGAAAAGAATGCAAAATACTAGAGATCTCTTCAAGAAAATTAGAGATACCAAGGGAACATTTCATGCAAACATGGGCTCTATAAAGGACAGAAATGTATGGACCTAACAAGCAGAATATATTAAGTAGAGGTGGCAGGAATACACAGAAGAACTGTACAAATAAAGATCTTCACGACCAAGATAATCACGATGGTGTGATCACTGACCTAGAGCCAGACATCCTGGAATGTGAAGTAGAGTGGACCTTGAACACATCACTACGAACAAAGCTAGTGAGGTGATGGCATTCCAGTTGAGCTGTCTCAAATCCTGAAAGATGATGCTGTGGAAGTGCTGCACTCAATATGCCAGCAAATTTGTAAAACTCAGCAGTGCCCATGGGACTGGAAAAGGTCAGTTTTCATTCCAATTTCAAAGAAAGGCAATGCCAAAGAATGCGCAAACTACCGCACAATTGCACTCATCTCACACGCTAGTAAAGTAATGCACAAAATTCTCCAAGCCAGGCTTCAGCAATACGTGAACTCGGAAGTTCCAGATGTTCAAGATGGTTTTAGAAAAGGCAGAGGCACCAGAGATCAAATTCTCAACATCCGCTGGATCATCGAAAAAGCAAGAGACTTCCAGAAAAACATCTATTTCTGCTTTATTGACTGTGCCAAAGCCTTTGACTGTATGGATCACAATGAACTGTGGAAAATTCTAAACGAGATGGGAATACCAAACCACCTGATCTGCCTCTTGAGAAACCTATATGCAGGTGAGGAAGCAACAGTTAGAACTGGACATGGAACAACAGACTGGTTCCAAATAGGAAAAGGAGTATGTCAAGGCTGTATATTGTCACCCTGCTTATTTAATTTATATGCAGAGTACATCATGAGAAACACAAGCTGGAATAAAGATTGCCAGGAGAAATATCAATAACTTCAGATATGCAGATGACACCACCCTTATGGCAGAAAGTGAAGAGGAACTCAAAAGCCTCTTGATGAAAGTGAAAGTGGAGGGTTAAAAAGTTGGCTTAAAGCTCAACATTCAGAAAACGAAGATCATGGCATCTGGTTGCATCACTTCATGGGAAATAGATGGGGAAACAGTGGAAACACTGTCAGACTTTATTTTTTGAGGCTCCAAAATCACTGCAGATGGTGACTGCAACCATGAAATTAAAAGACGCTTACTCCTTGGAAGAAAAGTTATGACCAACCTAGATAGCATATTCAAAAGCAAAGAGATTACTTTGCCCACAAAGGTCCATCAAGTCAAGGCTATGGTTTTTCCAGTAGTCATGTACGGATGTGAGATTTGACTGTGAAGAAAGCTGAATGCCAAAGAATTGATGCTTTTGAACTGTGGCATTGGAGAACACTCTTGAGAGTCCCTTGGACTTCAAGGAGATACAACCAGTCCATTCTGAAGGAGATCAACCCTTGGATTTCTTTGGAAAAAATGGTGTTAAACCTGAACTCCAGTATTTTGGCCACCTCATGCAAAGAGTTGACTTATTGGAAAAGACTGATACTGGGAGGGATTGGGGGCAGGAGGAGAAGGGGACGACAAAGGATGAGATGGCTGGATGGCGTCACTGACTCGATGGATGTAAGTCTGAGTGAACTCCAGGAGTTGGTGATGGACAGGGAGGCCTGGCGTGCTGCGATTTATGGGGTCACAAAGAGTCGGACACGACTGAGCGACTGAACTGAACTGAACTGAAAGTATTTGTAGAAACATTTAAATTACAGAAATTTTTACTCAAAAATCTGTCTGGTCATGCAAATGAAAGTATTTATATCACATATAAAGTAAATACTGCAATTCCTTTTTGGCAAAATGCACATTCTTTATTAATATGAGACAAAATATTATTGTGTAACTTGAATCACAAAAAGTAACATTTAATTTTTATCAAGCTTTCCAGAAATAAAGTGAAAAGTAAAATCATATGAATAAAAGTAACCAATAATCCAAAATCTGACTAAATTAACAAATCTGGAATTGATTAATAAATTATTGTATAGTTTAGGGTCACATATGGATGGTAGCTGGAATTAGACATGATAGGTAAAGTTTAAATAACAGTAAGTGAGAAGTTTATTTCTGTAAGATTTAGAGGAGGTGACTTGATTTTCAAAACTCTATTGGAACTATAATTCCATATTTGTCAATTTTTTGATTTATAGATTACTTTGTAATATATCATTTATATCTGTGGCATGTCATTGTACAAATTCTTCATCATTTATGACAAATCCTTAGGTACTTGACATTTTCAAAATTATTTCATTGGAATAAATTCCTAAATTTGAAGTAGGGATGTGGATACAGAGTGGATAAAGATGCATTTTTAGTCAATAGTAGCAGTGAGAAATTAAAATGTATTTAATCATATAGAACACTTTACCAAAAATATATTTTTTTGTTTTAATAAAATTATTTTGATGAGGAATTTTATTTTCTATTTGTATCTTATTTTTTTGCCATTTTTTATCACATAGATTTTTAGATCTCATAGATGAATAAATTTGAGGAAGAATTTTGAATGCCAATAGGACTTGCCTGGTGGCTCGGACCGTAAAGCGTCTGCCTTCAATGCAGGAAACACTGGTTCGATCCCTCGGTTGGGAAAATCCCCTGGAGAAGGAAATGGCAACCCATTCCCATATTCTTGCCTAGAGAATCCCATGGACAGAGGAGCCTAACAGATTACTGTCCATGGGGTTGCCAAGAGTCGGACACGACTGAGCGGCTTCACTTTCACCACTTTTGAATGCATAAATGTGAAATCACTTGAGTAGTAAACACATGGGCATGCTAAAAAAAAGAAAATAAATGATAAAATGACGTATAATAGGCATTAATAGGAAGAATTTTTGCACCCTTGCGATTTCTAATTGAACATGTATTCAGAGTTTTGTGTGTTTTAAATACCAACGAGCCTACCCATTGTGGTGGACTGTTTTCTCACGCTTGTGGAAGGTGGTCTAAATAGCTTCTCCAAAACAGCAACAAAACAAACAAAAGACAAGCACTAACATGAGGCAGAATTTTGGCAAAGGGCCACGTGAATACCAGGGTACAAGTGCAGCGTTCACTATTTGATTCACAGAGGCGTTCTCTCGGCAAGGCTGCCAGGATCCCACGCAGTCCTTCTTATCCACTTCCTGGTTAGTGTCCTATGTGTTGATTTGGGAACCAACAAAATTTGAACGCCAGGAGAACCTACACCAATGTGGACTATCCCACCTGATACCGGACAGTATTATTCATGCATCTACTGTTCAGTTCAGTTCAGTCGCTCAGTCGTGTCCGACTCTTTGTGACCCCATGAATCACAGCACGCCAGGCTTCCCTGTCCATCACCAACTCCCGGAGTTCACTCAAACTCACGTCCATCGAGTCGGTGATGCCATCCAACCATCTCATCCTCTGTCGTCCCCTTTTCCTCCTGCCCTCAATCCCTCCCAGCATCAGAGTCTTTTCCAATGAGTGGAAAATGCTGTATACATCCATTGCTAATAATCAGTACGAATGCTACCCTCTAACAAAAGATATCTTGTCCAATAGAATATGACTGGTTAGATTAAGCAGTAGGCAATTCTAAAGACAGCAAGAGTCTTCATACTCAGCAGATAATATATTTCACAATCACTTATAGACCTAGGCAATTTTTTATTTTTTTTTAGCTGAACAACTTTTTTGGGATAACCATTGTCATGAGATCTAGAGCTTTCCTAACTCTTAATTCTCTGACTTTAGAACAAAAATTCATTGATAAATAACTGCAATGATAAGTTTTTGAGTCGACATCTATATACATAATGTTGCCATCCTGAATACGTTAACTGAAGTATATTTCTGCCTCCCTGTATTTTGGTATGGCTGAGTCAAGGAAGAGAAACTTTTTGGCTTAGAAATGAATTTATCACATAGCTTTGTTTGTCTTCTACTGTAACGGGATATTAGCTCCTAGATTGCTGTTTTCCTGATGTTTCAGGAGCTGGGGCTGTAGATGTATATATTGAAGAAATCCCTAGAGCCATATGTATTCTTGTATTATGATAATGTTACCATTAGTCTTGATTGCTTTTGACAATGGTTACAGAATTGCCCTAAGGAAGAAGTTTAGTTTTGTTCACATTTTCCCCCCTTAATTTGGAAGAGTGTTTTTATTTCACTTTTATTTGAAATGAGTTCCTGTGCTGTTATTATGGCATTTTATGTGGCTTGTCATTGTAGTAATCAATTTTATATTTTCTTCACGCCAGTTCAACATTCTGCTTTTGACGAGCACTTTGTCATATTTACTAGGGTTCTTGTCATACATAGGAAAACGCTTCCTCTATTTGTCTCCTAAATTTTCTTTTTCCCTTGTTAGTAATTTTGCTATCTCTATATCAATGTTCTGGCTGGTTGCAATTACAAGTTTTCCCAGCTGGGAGCTTGTAGCATTTTCTCAGTCTCTGCAACATGCTGATCTATTCTGATATGAGTTTCAATTGTTTTACCTCCGTGTTCTGCATTTTTACCATGCTTTGTTGAAAAGGGACTGTTGAAACTTGAAGGGGTAGACATTTGAGGATATTTTTTTTTATTGTTGTTTGGTTGACTTTATTTTTGCAGATTTCAAATGAGACAAACATTGTGTTGCTTAGATATCTTCCCACTGAGATGAATTCTTTTAGTCTGAGGTCTTGGAATCATTGCCTAGAGATTTGCATTCAAATTTAATCTGTAAAAATGTCAAACTCAAAACATGATTAAGTTCAAATTTTGAATGAGAAACTGACTCTGGCCATGGTGGCGCTAATGGTAAAGAACCCACAATTCAGGAGGCACAGAAAACACGGTCCTATCCCTGGGTTGGGAAGATCCCCTGGAGGAGGAAATGGCAACCCACCCCAGTATTCTTGCCTGGAGAATCCCATGGACAGAGGAGCCTGGTGGGCTACAGTCCAGGGAGTTGCAAAGAGTCAGAAACAACTGAAGAGACTGAGCCCACACACAGATCCAGTAATTGTGAAGATCTGTGTGTGTTGACTTCAAAATGGATTCTGATGTAATAGGTTGAGATAAAGGAGGATTTATCTACAAAGTTCCAAAGCATTACTTCAAAAATCATATATAAGAAAGCAAACGTACAAGAGTGGAAGGGAACTTTAAATAATAGCCCAGTTTAAAATAGCAGGGGCTTGCTGGGGGTTCCGTGGTTAAGAATCTGCCTGCCAATACAGGAGACCTAGGATTGATCCCTGGGTTGGCAAGATCGCCTGGAGAAAGTAATCTCAACCCACTCCTGTATTCTTGCCTGGGAAATCTCACTGAGGAAAGTTGGATCTTCTAGTCAAAATCAGTTTTATTTTTCAAGTTACTTACTAAAAATTGATAATACAGTTATGGTTTCAGATATGGTTAGGAAATGTCAAACAGAAAAAAACTATAAGCTAAAACAATAAAACTCTGTTCTATATAAGTATATTTTGCAGACTAAAGAGTTAAAGAACTAAACAAAAAATCTTAGATTAAAAGAGGTCCACAGTTAATCATTTCATCTAAGAAATGTAAACTGGCTTCTGAGTTCCATTAGAATGTTAACATGAAATATAGAAAATGGAAAAGCAGTTATAAAACTGTATCCATAACATTATTTTAAGTATTATTTGCTTCAAGTGACCTGTATTTTGATGATTATAGGAGAAGCAAAAGGTTGGAAGTACTGTGAAAATTGCATAAGTCTGAAAACCATGTTTGCCTAATAGAACATTAATTTTGTTTGGGTTCTTTCATACGTCTCAAAAATGGGCATGCAAAGTTTTTGTTGTAACTGTTTCTAGTATCATTCTAATTGTTTTCAATTCCTTATTATATCTATTATTTTAATATAATAGTTTACCAGATAAAACTAGCATACAATAAACAAACATTTAAAGTGTATAATTTGATTAGTTTTGATACATACATATGTCCTCAAAATTGACAAAATAATCACTGTAATTAACATATGCATCATCACCCAAAGTTTATTGTGCCCCCTTGAAATCCTTCCCTTTCCTCTTCCCTAATTGTGTTTCTGTCTCAGAAAACTACAGATCTGCTTTCTGACACTATATATTAGATGACATTTCCTGAAATTTAAGTTAGTGATACACTTTAACATATACACTTCTGGAATTTTTTGTTCAATTATTTGGCACTTCATCCATATTGTAACATTTATTCAGAAGCTCATCTAGTGCACCTTCCAATTCTTACGTATTCCCCACCATAGAGCATGGAGGTGGAAAAAGAAAGAAGCCTTTGTCTGCGATACAAATTGATTTTTCCAGGGTATCTACAAAAGTAATATAACAGAAGATGATTTAAAACATTTTCTCTCACCTCACATCCTTTCTGGGAAAAAAAAAATTCCCCAACTTTCACTTCTCAACTCTACCCCACCTAGAAACCCAGCTTCCTAGTAGGACCTGGAGGATGGAATAGAGTGAAAGGAATTTCCCTAAATGCTTTTCTTAAACTAAAGCTGTATCTGAACGTAAAACATTCAGATAAATGTATCAAAAAAAAGATAAATTTACCCACAATACAATATACTTAGAAGAAAATTATTCAAAACATACAAAAATCCCTCAACCATCCCAGCCTACCCCGACTATCTTTGTCTCCCCAAAGCCCCCTGTAATTTAGTGTCATATCTGAGTCTGGCCTCCAGACTCTGGAACTTAACTCTCCTCTCCTGGGTTTCTCAGGTCTTTAATAAGAAAGAACTCTGACAAAAGAGTTGAAAACGATGGCAGAGTTAGAAGGGAACACCAGAAAAATTCTGCATGAATTTCAGAGATGTAATAGAAACCCCTGGGATGGCTCTACATATACTCCTGAATCGCCCTTGCATTCAGTGGCCCAAGTTATTATTTTTTTTAATGTAAGATAAATCCATTTATTATCTGAGTCAATATTTAGCTAGAGAGTCCTGCCTATTATAAATTAAATTCAATATCCCTATTTTTAAAATTAAAGTTTATTTTCCAAGTAAGTCAAGTATGTTTTCATAGAATTTTGCTCTTGTACGTTTGTATTATTCCATGAATATAGTTTTGGTTTTAGAAAACCATTTCATATGTATCAATGTCTAGTCCTAGTGAGAAAACAGTCAAATTTACAGGTTAAGTGCTTTGTGGAGGGAGGAAAGAAGAACAGGGAGGAGGAGGAAAAAACATATAGAGTTATGATTCTGTGAATTTATGTTTAGCTCATTTAGCTATGCATTTTTTCAAACCATTTCTTTTTATTTAGCAGTAATATTAAAATTAAAAGAAATCATATTATGTGAAAAAGACATTGATTCATTTTTATGGATCTGGATCTGCCAGGTACAATCATTAATATTTATAAAATATAACCTAAATTGGTAATCCTCTCTCCATCTAAGATCAATTAAATCCTTATGATAAACTCAACTTCCTCGGTGACAAATTCTTTCCATCCTAAAAGAATGACCTTCTTAACCTCTGACTCTTAAAGATGACTCTTCCCCGTACGATTGTGAATTGCCACTGTTATTCTGGAAATAGCCCAGATCTTCCTAAGTTTTTCCATTGTTTGGTATGGTAACTCATTAGAGCTATGCGTTTTTAATACTACATGTCTAGTGGCAGTTATGGTAAGCACTGAGAACCAACATTCTTTAGGTCTGTCCCTGTCTATTAATCAGTTAATTTACCTATTGACTACCTACCATTTATCTATCATTTCTATCAGCTTTTTTTTTTTCTCTCTAAATGATAGGTTGCTCTTTCATTCCATTAGCAAAGTTTTAAAGCTTTTTAAGTTTTGCAGTCAATCCCCTCTTTAGCCCCCTGATATAGTGCTTTATTCCTGAAAGTCTGTGGGACAAACCTAAATCAAATAAGTAAATCATTTTATGGCCCAGGATAAACCATTTGGCGCCAAGACTATCCCAAAATGCATCTTATGGGTGAGGGGCCTGGTGCCATTCTGAATTTTAAGACATTCCTTTCTTTCATTAACAGACTGCTACTGACTATATAACATCCAGCTGAAGACTAGCAGGCGGGTACTCTTTCTGCCCCCTTCTGATGCCTATGTCAGAAGCTTCTCTATCTCCTTTATACTTCAATAAAACTTTATTACACACACAAAAAAAAAGGATAGATTTTTTTTTTTCCAGATTTCATATTGAAACAGTCTACTAAGCCCTTGGTATAAAACAGCAGAATCACACATACTCTGAGGGGAGGAGGAAAGCTTCATATTGTAATTTAAGTGAGTTATGTGTCTAATTATGTCCAAGAGCTTGACAGGGTACTACACGTGTGGGCATCTGTAACAGCATTGCCTGAAATTTCATTCAGAGCCACAATGTCAGGTTTTACTTGTATTATTATCAGCAGTCATTATATACTCTGACATGTTTAATCCAAATGACTCACTACTTCTCCAAATCGAAGAGTAACAGAACAATATGAAACATCATAAAACATAACATCATCTCTTCCTATTTCATTACACATTCTCCTTGTAACAAGTTGGCCAAAACATCCCTTCAATATGATTAGATAAGTGAAGAAATTATATTAGATTCAGTTCCCTGAAAGACCATCTACAGTAAATACAGCTGTGGGTTTCAATTTAAATTAAAATTGATCGTATGCTTATTGGTTCTTCTAAGCTTTGGAACTGGAAAATTAAAACTTTACACATAGCAATTTTGATTTGTTTCTGAGAGAAAGTTCTTGATTTAGACACTCAGCAGGCTACCAATAGGTAAATATAATGGTGGGGAAAATATACAAATATTTATTTGGGAGGCTGTAATAGTTTTATGCATAAAACTAAAGGAGAAAACTTTTTAAATAATTACATCATAGGCTACTAGTTGTTGCTAGTGTTCAATGCACAATAGAAGATTTAGCATCCTTCCACTTACCTCCAGATCACCCCAGTTTACTTTCATTATCTCAGTGTAGTGTCCCCAGTCTCCAAGTTATCCAAGTTGGATGACAAGTTACATCTTTATTTTACATCTTAGAATTTATCCTTGGGAGCAACTCAATAATAGCCTCAGCAAGCTGAAGCTGGGATATAGCCCCTTTCTTCAAAGACAAATTCTTCCAATGATATGCTAGGGTGAAACACTGTAAAATTTAAATCATAACAGAATTGTTTCTGAAATTCATTAATACAGATTTCCAAGTAGTATTTAAGACCCTGTAGTTCTGTGAGTCTACAATAATTGCAGTTTTGATCTAATTATATAGTTATGTGGCTAATGAATGAGATGAAACGTCTTAAAATGCAAATGTGTTCTTTTTTTTTTTTTCTGACCACCCGATCAACTCTGTTTAAAACTAGATTTTTGAAATCTGTTCAATATATATATATATTATAAAAAAATACACACACACATTTAAAGGTTTCTTTGGTGGCTCAGTGATAGAGAATCCATCTGCCAATGCAGAAGAGGATTTGATCCCTGGGTCAGGAAGATTCCCTGGAGAAAGGGATGGCTACTCATTCCTTTATTTTTGCCTGGAGAATCCCATGGACAGAGGAATCTGGTGGGCTACTGTCCACATCCATTGTGTTGCAAAGAGTTGGATACAACTGAGCAACTAACACATACAAAAATATATATTAAAAAAATATATGTATGTATACATTTATTTTAAAAGGTCTAAAAATGGATGGGGAAAAGTGAGCAGGAAAATAAGAGCTCTATCTCAGAGTGGTGGTGGTGGTGGTCACTCAGTCATGCCCAACTCTATGCGACCCATAGACTGCAGAACGTCAGGCTGCTCTCTGCTTAGTCATTCTCTCTATGACCCCAAGGACTGTAGCCCACCAGGCTCTTCTATTCACAGAGAGTCTCCAGGCAATAATAATGGAGTGGGTTGCCATGCCCTCCTCCAGGAATCTTCCCAACTCAGGCTTCCCTGTACTTCACTCTCTCCTGGAGTTTGCTCAGACTCATGTCCATCGAGTTGGTGATGTCATCCAACCAACTCATCCTCTGTCATTCCCTTCTCTTCCCACCTTCAATCTCCAAGAATCAGGATTTTTTTTTCCAGTGAGTAGGTTCTTCTCATCAGATGACCAAAGTATTAGAGCTTTAGCTTCAAGATCAGTCCTTCCAATTAATATTCAGGATTGATTCCCTTTAGGATTGACTGGTTGGATCTCCTTGCAGTCCAAGAGACTCTCAAGAGTCTTCTCCAACACCACAGTTCAAAAGCACTCAGCCTTCTTTATGGTCCAACTCTCACATCCATACATGACTACTCAAAAAATCGTAACTCTGATGATATGGACCTTTGTCAACAAAGTAACAGAGAAGGCAATGGCAACCCACTTCAGTACTCTTGCCTGGAAAATCCCATGGATGGAGGAGCCTGGTAGGCTGCAGTCCATGGGGTCGCTAAGAGTCGGACACGACTGAGAGATTTCACTTTCACTTTTCACTTTCATGCATTGGAGAAGGAAATGGCAACCCACTCCAGTGTTTTTGCCTGGAGAATCCCAGGGTCAGGGGAGCCTGGTGGGCTGCCATCTATGGGGTCCCACAGAGTCAAACACGACTGAAGTGACTTAGCAGCAGCAGCAACAAAGTAATAATGTCTCTGCTTTTTAATATGTGGTCTAAGTTTGTCATAGATCTTCTTCCAAGGAGTAAACATCTTTTAATTTCATGGCTGCAGTCACCATCTGCAGTGATTTTGGAGCCCCTCAAAATAAAAGTCTGTCACTGTTTCCACTTTTCCCCCATCTATTTGCCATGAAGTGATTGAACTGGATGCCATGATCTTAGTTTTCTGAAGGTTGAGTTGCTTTTTTTCTTTTTTTTCTCATTAAACTGTTTTTAATGGGTCTCAAATTCTGTGACAGATTTTTGGTCAAGTTGTTTTCATTAAAAAATACTGATTTTAAAAACTAATAACTTAAACTGCCGCACACAAAACATATGGTCCACAAAAATATTCTCCTTTCCTTCTGAAGGTTTTACAATGCATTGTTATTAACCAGTCTTTGGCTATTAAACTTAAATGGCCCATTGAGACAAACAGTTCTGAGACCATACTTCCACCACTGATTAAGACTTGGGGTGGCAGGTATTGGGGATAATATTCATTCAACCTTCCTTCTGAGCTTTCTGGGCAGACTTGGTGACCTCGCCAGCTCCAGCTGCCTTCTTGCCCACTGCTTTGATGACACCCACAGCGACCGTCTGTCTCATGTCATGCACAGCAAAACGGCCCAGGGGAGGAGAGTCAGAGAAGCTCTCGACACACATGGGCTTGCTGGGAACCATATCAACGACGGCAGCATCGCCGGATTTCAAGGATTTAGGGCCATCTTCCAGCTTTTTCCAGAACATCAATCTTCCCCTTCAGCTCAGCAAACTTGCAAGCAATGTGAGCTCTGTGACAGTCCAGCACAGGTGCATATCCTGCACTGATCTGGCCTGCATGGTTCAAAATAATCAGCTGGGCTGTGAAGCCAGAGGCTTCCATTGGTGGGTCATTTTTGCTGTCACCAGCCATGTTGCCATGACGAACATCTTTGACAGACACGTTCTTGGCATGGAAGCCCACATTGTCCCCAGGAATGGCTTCACTCAGTGCTTCATGGTGCATTTCTGCAGACTTCACTTCAGTCATTACACTGACTGGAGCAAAGGTGACCCCCATGCCAGGTTTGAGAACATCAGTCTCCACACGACCCACAGGGACAGTACAAATACCACCAACTTCATAGACATCCTGGAGGGGCAAACGCAAGTGTCTGTCTGTTGGGTGAGTTGGTGGCAGGATGCACTCCAGAGCTTCAAGCAGGGTGGTTCCATGGGCATTGCCATCCTTACGGGTGACTTTCATCCCTTGAACCATGATTGCTGTTAGCACTTGGCTCTGGCATGTTGTCACCATTCCAGCCAGGAACTGGCACAAAAGCTACGGTGTCAGGACTATAGACAATTTTCTTAATGTAGGCGCAGACTTCCTTAACAATTTCCTCGTATCTCTTCTGGCTGTAGGGTGGCTCCGTGGAACCCATTTTAACTCCAACAATTAGTTGTTTCACACCCAGAGTGCAGGCCAGAAGGGCATGCTCATGCCCACTCTTGGAGATGCCAGCCTCAAATTCACCAGCACCAGCAGCAACAGTCAGGACAGCACAGTCAGCCTGGGAGGTGCCTGTAATCACGTTTTTGATGAAGTCTCTGTGTCCGGGGGCATCAATGATGGTAACACAGAACTTGCTGGGTCCCAGATTTCCACAGGGAGATAGCAATGGTGATACCATGCACGTTCAGCTTTCAGTTTGTCCAAGACCTAGGCGTACTTGAAGGAGCCCTCCCGCCTCAGCAGCCTCCTTCTTGAACTTTTCCACTGTTCTCTTGTCAATCCCGCCACATTTGTAGACTGGATGGCCAGTCGTGGTAGACCTCCCTGAAGCTACGTGCCCAATGTGGGTATGTGGGTTTTTTCCTTTCCCGATTTTGCTTAGGTTTAAGGGTGGTTTTTACAACACCTGTGTCCTGGCAGCAAACCCATTGTGATAAAGCAAAGATTGAGTTTTAAGTCAGCTTTTTCACTCTCCTCTTTCACCTTTATCAAGAAGCTCTTTAGTTCCTCTACACTTTCTGCCCTAAGGGTGATGTCATCTGCATATATCTGAGTAATTTACAATTAATTAGAAGCCAAAGGCTGGGATTATGAGTACTAAAATTTAAAAAAGTGAAGAGAAACTAAAAAGACTCTTGATGAAAGTGAAAGTGGAGAGTGAAAAAGTTGGCTTAAAGCTCAACATTCAGAAAACGAAGATCATGGCATCAGGTCCCATCACTTCATGGGAAATAGATGGGCAAACAGTGGAATTAGTGTCAGATTTTATTTTTGCAGGGCTCCAAAGTCACTGCAGATGGTGATTGCAGCCATGAAATGAAAAGACGCTTACTCCTTGGAAGGAAGGTTATGACCAACCTAGGTAGCATATTCAAAAGCAGAGGCATTACTTTGCCAACAAAGGTCCGTCTAGTCAAGGCTATGGTTTTTCCAGTGGTCATGTATGGATGTGAGAGTTGGGCTGTGAAGAAAGCTGAGCACTGAAGAACTGATGCTTTTGAACTGTGATGTTGGAGAAGACTCTTGAGAGTCCCTTGGGCTGCAAGGAGATCCAACCAGTCCATTCTAAAGGAGATCAGTCCTTCTTTGGAAGGAATGATGCTAAAGCTGAAACTCCAGAGAGTTGGGCTGTGAAGAAAGCTGAGCACTGAAGAACTGATGCTTTTGAACTGTGATGTTGGAGAAGACTCTTGAGAGTCCCTTGGGCTGCAAGGAGATCCAACCAGTCCATTCTAAAGGAGATCAGTCCTTCTTTGGAAGGAATGATGCTAAAGCTGAAACTCCAGTACTTTGACCACCTCATGCGAAGTGTTGACTCGTTGGAAAAGACTCTGATGCTGGGAGGCATTGGGGGCAGGAGGAGAAGGGGACGACAGAGGATGAGATGGCTGGACAGCTTCACTGACTCGATCGACGTGAGTTTGAGTGAACTCCGGGAGTTGGTGATGGGCAGGGAGGCCTGGCGTGCTGCAGTTCATGGGGTTGCAAAGAGTCGGACACGACCGAGCGACTGAACTGAACTGAACTGACTGAAAATTTAAAAAGTTAGTGTCACTTCTGGTCCTATCTACAAAAATCTAGAGGAACTTTATCAAAATATTTTATAATAGTTCTGAAAAATAACCAAAAAAAGCTTACATTTACTGGGTACTTCTATGCCAGCACTGTTTTAAATCTCACTGGAAAATTTAGTAGGTACCTGTATTGCTTTCATATCATAGATGATACTGAGGGACCAGTAGATTCATTGTTTACTAGAGGTAATGCTTTTTGATATCAGTGGAGCTAGGGGTTGAATTTGCATAGTCTGACTTCAGAGGCATCATTTGGACCACTACCCTATACTCAAAATGACAAGTGTGTCATGCCTTTTATAGGTTAATTAAAACCTAAAGATGTCCAAATTTGTAGTTATATAACCTTTATCGTATAGATTACATTCTATAAACATATCCATTTTTTTTGGTGAATATCAGCCTCAGATTAATTAGTGTATATTTAATAAATTTATCTTCTTCTGTGAAAAATTGTCATGTTAGATGATACAGAGGCCCTGTTCAAGCTTCCAGAGCCATACAGCAAATGGATGAATGGATAAAGGAGTAGTGGTACATATACACAATGGAATATTACTCATCCATAAAAAAGAGTGAGTCTAAAGAGGTGGACAAACCTAGAACCTGTTATACAGGATAAAGTAAGTCAGAAATAGAGAAATATTGTATGCTAATGTATATATATGGAATCTAGAAAGATGGTATTGATGAATTTATTTGCAAAGCAGCAATAGAGAAACAGAGATAGAGACCAGACTTATGGACATGGGAGAGAGGGGAGAAGAGGGTGAGATGTATGGAGAGAGTAACATGGAAACTTACCTTACCGCATGTAAAATAGATAGCCAACGGGAATTTGCTGTATGACTCAGAGGACTCAAACAGGGGCTCTGTATCAACCTAGAGGGGTGGGATGGGGAGGAGATGGGAGGGAGGCTCAAGAGGGAGGGGATATATGTATCCCTATGGCTGGTTCATGTTGAGGTTTGACAGAAAACAACAAAATTCTGTAAAGCAATCATCATACAGTAAAAAAAAAAAAAATTTTTTTTAAATTGTCATGTTAACTCACATTCTGACATGAAATACCTCATCTATTCTTCATTACGTCTCAGAAATTATAGATAAGGATTTATAAGCCATACCAAACATATCAGTAAACAACACCAAGTAAGTTCTTACCATGTCAGTGCTATCGCCAATACTTGACATGTATTATATCATTCATTGTCACCAGAATCTCATGAAGTAGATATTATATTTATCTTAGTATTTGGAGATAAATCACTTGTGGTTTCTGGGATTCTTGGAAACTTTAGAGTCTCTTTTATTTTGTTACTGACATGACTATAAGAACCTTATCCCATTTAAATTGCAAAAGAAACCCATGATTTAAATAGTTTTATTATGATGTTTTACACAGTATATATAAAACATGGACACATGGAGAAGTGCAGTATCCTCTTTTAAAATTTCAACTACCTTGAATATCAATCTTCTCTTTCTAATATAATTACATAAATTAAAATATAACATAACCATTCTTATAAATAACTAGCACAATGTGAATTGAACTGCATTATTCCAATTCATATCATTTAATAGCATTATAACATACTTAAGCAACAGCCATTTCTTTCCTGTTATCCTCTTACTTTTAATATAAATTTAAAAGTTAATTTTCTTTCAACTTTTATTTTATCACACAGAAATCATCATATTCTAGGTTTTATTTTTCTCTTCAGTCTTAATAGTTGACATCACTCCAATATTTCTATTATTAAATATATTAATATTAGTAAGAGAAATGTCTTCTTTAATACCCACTCTAAGTCTGATGCTTTCAAGAGATGAGGTGGGATAATCAAGTTATCCTGAGGCTGACAGGATGAAAATGGTCAACGTTCCTTGTTTCAGTCATTCAATTGTATATGTCCCTTACAGGAACCAGACATGCTTTCTTCAACCTAGTTACGTTGCTGCACATTTAATCTTTACAGCAATCTTGTATACTAAGGATTAGCCTCTCAACAGATTGAATGAGAAAACAGATGTCTTGAAAATTAACTAGCTTGCATAAACCGATGTAAATCTGTGTATAGAAATCTGGGATTCAAACCCACCTTTGCTGATTCTAGAACCTGTATTTTACTGATATCTGTGTTCTGCTCATCCCTGCCCTGCTGATCTGCTGTTTGTTGCCGACTTCTGCCTTTCTCTCTTAAGACCTCCCTTTGTCTTTCTCTCTCTCTCTCTCTCTCTCTCTCTAGAGTGAAAGGACTAAATTCAGTTGACAGTAACCTAGTGTAAGTCTTCAGATCCCATGAGCATTTTTCACTGGCATCATGACGGTTGTGTTGAAATAGTTCATCTCTGGTTATTCCTGCTGATGTTGAGTACTGACCAAGGCTGTGTTCCCCTCCTCTCCCTGGCATTCTACATTACTTTGTTGGGCCATCACAGAAGGGACAGGAAGGTGGTTTGGAAGTGATTTACATATCCCACTAACTTCTTCACATTAAATTATTTCCAATCAGGAGGATCCCCTCTGACCTTTATGAACATTCTTTTTATAAGCATGTAAAACATTGATCACAATTCAAAATTCAGCAGAAGTCACAATAGTGCATGACTCTTTCTAAAGGTCCCCACATATGACTTCCCTGGTGGCTCAGATGGTAAAATGTCTGTCTACAATGCTGGAGACCCAGGTTCGATCCCTGGGTCAGGAAGATCCCCTGGAGAAGGAAATGGCAACCCACTCCAGTACTCTTGCCTGGAAAATCCCATGGATGGAGGAGAGGGAGGAGAGAGGTGGGCTACAGTCCATGGGGTCACAAAGAGTCAGATAGGACTGAGCGACTTCACTTTACGCATGAGATGGGCTTCCTGGATAGCTCAGTTGGTAACGAATCTGCCTGCAATGGGGGAGACCCTGGTTCAATCCCTGGGTTGGGAAGACCCTCTGGAGAAGGGATAGGCTACCCACTCCAGTATTCTTGGGCTTCCCTTGTGGATCAGCTGGTAAAGAATCCACTTGCAATGTGGGAGACCTGGGTTCAGTCTCTGGATTGGGAAGATCCCCTGAAGAAGGGAAAGGCTACCCACTCCAGTATTTTGGCCTGTAGAATTCCATGGACTATACAGTCCATGGGATCACAAAGACTTGGACACAACTGAGCAACTTTCACTTTCACGCACAAAATGGCTTCAGTTTCTCTCCCCTGCTGTGACTCTGATCTCAAATTCACCAGTTAAATTTTAGTTCCCCCAACCAGGTGGCTCAGTGGTAAAGAACCTTCCTGCCAATGGAGGAGATGCAGAAGGTACCGGTTTGATCCCTGTGTCAGGAAGATCCCCTGGAGGAGGAAATGGAAACCCACCCCAGTATTCTTACCTGGGAAATCCCATGGACAAAGGGGCCAATGGGCTAGAGTCCTGGGGATCGCAAAGAGTCAGACACAACAAGAGCAGGCTCAGTGGTGACTTGGTGTCTGTAATCAATAGAACCATACAGTTTGAGTCCCCCCACCCTTTCCCAGAATAAGGTGTACTCAGAATAAGGTGATTAAGGCCTATGAATCCCCCTGAGAGACAAGGAGCTCTAGGTGCATCACTGATCATTACTCTTTGTAGACTATCTGAGGCCAAGGTGGACTGGGAGCAGGAGTCAAGGGCTTTGAAAGGAGGGAGTGTCTCAGCACCAGTAGGTTTGGTTTCCCATTTCCTTTTGATCTGGGCCAACATGGCAGTGTCTTCTGGCTCAATCAGGAGTATCTCTGATGCTTTGAGTATACTCTATGCTGTACTGAGTGGTGAGATCCTAGTGGCTTATACTATCTATTCCAGACATAAAGACTACTCGATTTACCCATATTATCTTTTCTGAATGGAGCCATGGGGTTTTGCTCCTCTTGACTGACTTTGGTTGGTCTAGTGCATTCAGGCTTTAAAACAATGTCCATATTCTTTCAGATCAGTTTTGATTTCATTGACACAAATAATGCTTCTTAAGTTTTCACCTATCTTTGCTGTAGGACTGTGAGAATTTTCAAGATTGATGGTGATGACTGAAGAATTTGGGGGACAGTTTCTATATGTCTTTGGGACAGTTTCTCATTCTCCAGTTAATTACATTAATCAGTATTATAAACCCAATCTGCTTTGAAGACTATATCAGTTTAATGTATAATATTTATATACAAAACTTTAACATTTCCACCTGGAAGTCAGGAAAGACTAGAAAATCACACAATAAAATGCATTTTCCTTTGGCTTTTAAGAATCTTAGAGCCATATTTTGAGTTTATGAATAGGGACTCTGAAGTATTTACCATCTATGTACCTATGTGTTGACATGTCAGTCTTATAAGTATGTCCTATATTTGCCCTGTCCTTGATTCTAATGTTCTAATTCAAAAATTACAATTCTAAGAATAACTCTTGTTAAGCATCAAATTCTTTAATCAGTTGTACTTTATGAGTAATATACAGAGAAATAGACAGTTCCTCACTGATTCTCAAATACATTTTAGAATTTTTCTACCCTACTGAAACATGATTGCATGGCATCACCAACTGGATGGACATGAATTTGAACAAGCTCTGGGAGCTGGTGATAGACAGGGAAGCCTGGTGTGCTGCAGTCCATGGGGTCGCAAAGAGTCAGACACGACTGAATCCCTCAACTGAACTGGCTGAAACTCCAGCAATGCTAGACCCTGGTTCTTTCCTTTGTTCACAGACATCTGTGCATGTGGGACCACACACATTCACACCAAAGCTTCAAGCTTCACATTCAGGCAGGAATATTTTCGAGCTCAGTTAAACCCTCTTGCCACTTCTGGACAGATAATATTTTCCTCTGCAAGTGGATAAATTGAGTTGTTTTGCTCTTGTGAACAGCAACATACTGTTACAAAGTTTTCCCAATCCAATCGCACCAAAAATAATGCAGATTTATTTCCATAATGAGGTTCATTTTGCCTCCAATTACCAGATGAATTTGTTTATTATAGACATCATCACAGTTACTTTGTTGAAAAACTATCAGCATCAAAATCTTTCCTAAGTATCTTTAGATTGGTGTAGATAGCCTTAGAATGAGGTTCCTTTCCACTTGTCCATTCCAAAGTTATCTCAGGACTTGATCACTATTCCTGTGGATTTTCAAACAGATTTTCTGGTCTTCCTATTTCCAAGTGGAAATGTTAAGATTTTCAATACAAATATTATACTTTAAACTGATATAGTCTTCAAAGCAGTATCTGGTAAACAGTTTAATTAGTAAGACCCTGAAAAGCAATGAACACAAACCTCCCTCAAAATTGCATTACAAATTGGTTGGGGAGCTGACTGTAAAAGTTAGAACTTTATTTTTTCTCACATTTGATAGATTCATGAAAGAAAATTGCTGTGCCAAGACGAAAAGAGATAAATTCTGTATGTCCTCCAAAGTCCTGTTCTCTAAAACTTTTGGAACTCATACGGCTTATCTAAACCTTTTTCTTTATGTCAGTGTGTGTGATTATGTGCTTATTAACTTTATCTCATACTCTCAAAGAAAAATAAAGAAAAATAAATAAGGTTTAATGTCTATTTGATGTTTTTATTGGTTTATAGTTGACTGCAATGTTGTGCTTCAGGTATAGAGCAAAGTGATTCATTTATCTAAATATATGTTCAGTCACTATGGAAAACAGTATGGAGGTCCCTTAAAAATCTAAAAATACAGTTACCATACAATCCAGCATTCACTCCTGGTTATCCATCTGGAAAAACAAAGACCCTAATTCTAAAAGATACATGCACCCCAGCATTCATAGCAGTACTATTTACAATAGTCAAGACATGGAAAAAACTCAAATGCCCATTAGCAGATGATGTATGTCACATTTTATTAAGCCAATCAGCTAATGGGCATTTGAGTTGTTTTCATGTTTGGCTATTGTAAACAGTGTTGCTGTGAATGTTGGGGGTGCAGGTATATTATCAAATTAGTGTCTTCATTTTTCCAGATAAATAACGAGGCATGGGAATGATGTCGAATCATACGGTAACTCTATTTTTAGATATTTAAAGACCTCCATACTATTTCCCAAAGTGGCCGCAGCAATTTCCATTTCCACTAACAGTGTAGGAGAGTCCTCTTTACTACACATGCTCTGAGCATTTATTATTTGTAAACTTTCCATTATAGCCATTCTGACCTATGGTTTTTCCAGTAGTCATTATGCATATGAGAGTTGGACAATAAAGAAAGCTAAGTGCTTGAAGAATTGATGCGTTTGAACTGTGGTGCTGGAGAAGACTCTTGAGAGTTCCTTGAACAGCAAGGAGATTCAACCAGTCCATCCTGAAGGAAATTAGTCCTGAATATTCATTGGAAGGACTGATGCTAAAGCTGAAATTCCAATACTGTGGCCACCTGATGTGAAGAGCTGACTCATTTGAAAAGATCCTGATGCTGGGAAAGACTGAAGGTGGGAGGAGAAGGGGACGACAGAGGATGAGATGGCTGGATGGCATCACCGACTCAATGGACATGAGTTTGAGTAAACTCCCGGAGTTGGTGATGGACAGGGAGGCTTGGTGTGCTTCAGTCCATGGGGTCGCAAAGAGTTGGACGCGACTGACTGACTGACTGAACTGAACAGGACTGACCCATGTGAAGTGGTTTTGATTTGCATTTCTCTATTAAGTAGTGACATTAAGCATTTTTTCATGTGTCTGTTGACCATCTATGGCTCCTTTGGAAAAATATCTGTTTAGGTCTTCTGCCCATTTTTGACTGGATTGTTTATTTTATATCGAGTTGTATGAGCTGTTTATATATATAAGGTATTAACTCCTGTTGGTCACATCATTTGCAAATACTTTCTCCCATTCCATCGGTGTCTTTCTGTTTGGTTAATGGTTTCCTTTGCTGTGTGAAAACTTATAAATTTGATTAGGTGCCATTTACTTCTTTTTGCTTTTATTTCTTTTGCCTGGGGAGACTAATCTAAGAAAATATTGCCATGATTTATGTCCAAGATTTTTTGCCTGTGTATTCTGCTAGGATTTTCATTGTGTCATGTCTTAAGTTTGGCCTTTAAACCATTTTGAGTTTACTTTTGTTTCTGGAAGTACAAATGAAGTTAGGAAGTGTTCTAACTGCTTTGATTTACATGCAGCTGTCCAGCTTTCCCAACATCACTTATTGAAAAGACTGTCTTTTCTCCATTGCATAATCTTGCTAGGTAGAGTATCCTAGGTTGCAGATTTTCCCCTTTCAAGACTTGAATATATCACGATACTCCCTTCTGGCCTGCAGTTTCTGTCATCAGCTGATAGCTTTACTGGGGTTCCCCTACAATTGATTTTGTTTTTCTCTTACTGTCTTTAGAATCTTCTCTTTAACTTTTGCAATTTTATATGATTTGTCTTGGTATGAGTCTGTTTGGATTCAACTTGTTTGGGATCCTCTGTGCTTCTGGTACTTGGATATCTGTTTTCTTATTTAGGTTTGGGAAGTTTTCAGCCGTGATTTCTTCAAATACATTTTTGAACACTTTTTTTTTCCCTCTCTTTACCTTATCATGTGTAGTTTTCAGATTTTATTTATCTCTTAGATCCCCAAATTGCTATTTTTTTAAATTGTCTCTCTGCCTGCTTTCTTGATTCAGTGATTTCCATTATTCTATCTTCCAGATCACCTGTTCATTCTTCTCTGTCATTTGGCCCTCTAGTAATTGCTTCTAGGTTTGTTTTTATCATGGCAATTGAACTAATTTTGATTGGTACATCTTTATTGTTTCTTGTTCCTTATTACAGTGTTCTGCAATTCTCTTGATAATCTTTCTTAACTGAGATACCATTTTTACCACCTGCTTTTGAACTCAGGGTGTAGTAAACTAGTGAGCTCTTTTTCATGATTTGCTCTTTCAGGGGATTTCTCTGGTTCTTTGAATTGGGCATACTTCTCTGCTTTGTCATTTTCTTAACTTTCTATGTTGCTATAAATTTAGGAGAAAGAGTTACCAACTTTGGTCTGGACGGGATGTTGTTTTGAGGGAATATCTCTGTGTAGACCATGTTTGTACAATGTTTTTGGTGCAAGGGCTGGTTTTGGACCCCAGCCATGTGCTTCCTCAAGGTGAGCTGGCCCTTTTCCCCTTGGAAGCGAATGTGGTTGGTATTGCAGTATCCATAGCTTCTGCTGATGTGGGGTGGGGTTTCCACTCCACACCGTGGCTATTGCCACCCCGTCAGGCGTGGGGTCTGCTCCCCTACAAGGGTCAGGTTTGATCATGGTCCAAGCCTTCGAGTGTGTACCCTGCTGCACACAGGCAGTCGCTAAAGCAAGTGAGGTCCCTGTGGTCACAGAGGACCTAGGTCCCATCAGTGTGCAGACCATGGTTCTGCTCGGAGGCCGTCCAAGGTTATGCCGTCCTCTCTGCTGTGTTCATCCATGGAATAGGTGAGGGCTGGGGGAAGGGGTGTTGTGGCTTCAGGATTGAGGTTGCCAGGCTGCCACTAGAGATTGGGGCCACCCTTGTGGCAGACTTTTCCCAGGACCCTTCTGCCCCCAGTCTAGCACCACACTGCCGTCTGGGGAGGGCGGGCTCTTCTGCTGGGAGAGGAGCCACCGTGCATTCCCGAGAACCCTGACCATGGTCCTTGTGGCCCACCCCAGCTGCGCCCCAGGCCCTCAGGGCTGTCTCTTCCTGTCTACGTGAGTCCTCCCCCAGGGCCTGGCTGCCTGAGATTCAGTACCTCCTTGCTGCATCCTTTTGGGGTGCCACCTGGTACTTAGGCTGACAATGTCCTCCGTGTCTACACTCTCCACGTGGTATGTGATCTAGCAGTGGCCACCAGGCACCCCGGTCTGTCTCTGGCCAGCTTGACTGAGTCTCTGCCCTGATCCCAGGCCCAGCTATGCTGTGGAGTGATCAGGGCTGGGGTTTTCACCCCTCCACACAGCTACATTTGGAAAGATGGCAACTGACAACACAAGGCTTTCTCCACCTTGATTGTCAGCAAGTTGGCATGCGTGTCTCCTGGGGAGGAGACTCTAGGCTTCTCCAGCCTTCTTTCTATCTCATCGTCTCTCACCAGGCCAGGAGGACCATCTCCTGCATACTGGACTCCTGCATACATGGGGTGCCCAGACTGGCTTGACCTTCTCACTCCCCAGGGTGGTGGTCCGTTTGTATGGACCTTATACATCCATCCCAGGGGCATAGGTCCCTACCATAGGTTGGGAGATTTTTATTGCATGTTTAATTGTATAAGAATTCTTCTCTGTTTCCAGTTAGTGCTCCACAGCAGTCTTTCCATGTATAGATGGATTTTTGGTGTGTTTGTTGGGGAAGGTGAGATCCGCATCCTCTTACCGTGCCATCTTGATCCAACTCCCTCTATTTGATTTTAAATACAATTGAAGAAGCATGATGAGGGGATGAACAAGAAAATAAAATGGTGAGCTAAAAGACCACAAACTGTCAAATATCTTTAATTCAATACAAGTGGCACAAATCTAGCATTTTAATTAATGTATTTGTGTGTCTGTGTCGGTGTGCATGTGTGACCCTATGGACTATAGCCCACCAGGCTCCTGTATCCATGGGATTTTCCAGGCAAAGATACTGGAGTGGGTTGCCATTTCCTTCTCCTGGGGATCTTCCTGACTCAGGGATCGAACCCAGGTCTCCCACATTGTAGGCAGATGTTTTACAACCTGAGCCACCAGTGAAGCTCCTTCTCCTGGGGATCTTCCTGACTCAGGGATCGAACCCAGGTCTCCCACTTTGTAGGGACACACTTGACCACCTAAGCCACCAGAGAAGCCTTAATGATCTGGTAAGTAGCACATATTCGAAAAACGGACTGACTCATTGGAAAAGACCCTGATGCTGGGAAAGACTGAAGGCAGGAGGAGAAGGGGACAACAGAGGATGAGATGGTTGGATGGCATCACTGACTTGATGGACATGAGTTTGAGTAAACTCCAGGAGTTGGTGATGGACAGGGAGGCCTGGCATGCTGCAGTCCGGGGGGTTGCAAAGAGTCAGACACGCCTGAACTGAACTGAACTAGGCAGGTATTCATATGTCTAATCACAGGATAAATGAATATACAGAAAATAATCAAAGGAGAAGCCTCACAATGACGCTGTGCTTGGAAAGGCTTCTGTCTTTCACCCATTTCTTCAAATGCTTGGCTTAAATAAACATAGCAAAAGATCCAATATATGTGTGTATCTGACTAGTAAGTGTAGTAGCATATTGAATATATCAATACACGGCCATATCCCTGATACTCTTCATTCTACTATATATGTTTAGCTGCAGCTATGCGTCCTAAAGATAGAAGACAAGTTCTTTTGTGTGTGTGTTTTACTTTTCATGAGTAGGGGAAAAAATCAGTGTGATCTGTTAAATTCTGAGTCATTCACTTACTTTGTTTTTCTTCAACATTTTATGCAAACCACACTCTTACTGGGGCTTTCCTGGTGGCTCAGCAGTAAAGAATCTGCCTACTAATGCAGGAGATGCAAGTTCAACCCCTGGTCCATGAAGATACCCTAGAGAAGGAAATGACAACCTACTCTAGTACTATTACCTGGGAAATCCCATGAACAGAGGAGCCTGGAAGTCTACAGTCCATTGATCACAAAGAGTTGGACACCACTGAAGCCACTTAGCACACAGTAACCCAGTGGGCAGACTACTCTGATCACCAAAGCGAACTAGAGACTCTGATCAGTTAGGGCACAGAGACACACTTACCTGCATCTCTCAGTCCAGACCACCATGCTGCCCAGACTTGACCCTTGACCCTTTTGGACACAATGATTTCCCTGAAAGTCTAACAAAATGGGATGTATTGCTGCCACCAAATGATTAAAACCTTTCCATTTGCTGGGCTAGATAGATGTGCCAATCTCCAATTTCTGTATAAAAGCAGTCTCGAGTAATCTCACCATCTCTCATAAATATACTAAAAGTCCCATGCTGACCACTGAGTGTCTCCCAACCAACCACTCCCACCCTAGGCACCACAGGCCACGTGGCGAGCTCTGGTAGGCCACTTTGCAGGGAGGAAGGACAGTGAGAATGGATCAAGAGCTTCGATCTGGATCATCTCCTCTTCACACATGTATATATAAGAAGTGACATGTTTCTTCATAATTCAGTTAGATAAGTATTCACTTGATGGCTATGGCCAAGCAGCAAGAGTACTTGTTTTTGTTGTTCAATCTCTGAGTTGTGTCTGACTCTTTGTGACCACAAGGACTGCAGCACACCAGATTTTGCTGTCCTTCACTATCTCCCAGAGATTCCTCAAACTCATGTCCATTGAGTCGGTGATGCCATCCAACCATTTCATCCTCTGTCACTGCCTTCTCCTCCAGCTGTCAACCTTTCCCAACATCAGAGTCTTTTCCAATGAGTCAGTGCTTCATATCAGGTGCCCAAAGTATTGGGGCTTCAGCTTCAGCATCAGTCCTTCCAGTGAATATTCAAGGTATGCTGGTTTGATTGGTTTCATCTCCTTGCTGTCCAAGGGGCTCTCAAGAGTCTTCTCCAGCACCAAAATTCAAAAGCATCAGTTCTCTGGTGCTTGGTCTTCTTTGTGGTCCAACTCCCACGTTCATAGATGACTGCTGGAAAAACCTAGCTTTGACTACATGGACCTTTGTCAGCAAAGCGATGTCTCTGCTTTTGAATACACTGTCTAGATTGTCATAGATCTCCATCCAAGAAACAAATGTCTTTTAATTTTGTGGCTGAAGTCACTGTCCACAGTGACTTTGCAGCCCATGACAGGAGCTTGAAAATCATGCAAATTAGTATGCTAATACTGATACTGGTAGATTATAAGAAGGCAATAACTCTGAGAAGACATGTGTTTCTGACAGTTTATTTATTCAAGCTTTCTAAAACAGTATTAGAATTTCCACAAAATGTAACCTTAAAAACCTGCCACTTCTTTTCCATTAATGCAGTTTTTCACTATATGCAATTTGCCTTTGTTTTTGACCCTGAAAGAGTGGCAAACTCTTGTCAAAATGTTTATTAATTTCCAAAATATAATAGTCCTAAATACCAGAAATTGCTTTCTTAAAATTTTAAAGTTTATTCAGCATAATATCTGAGATGAGTGTCAATTATAAATATTTTAATTATAACATAGTTCACAAATTTAAGATCGTGTTAATATCCTGGTTATGTTCAGAGTACTTAAATATGAAAGAGAGAAAGGGAATGTAGGAAAAGAATTTGGAAAAACAGCATTCAGAAAATTTTCATATAAGCAAAACACATATACAAAGATGCTTATTACTAAACAGAATTTTATATTTTCCAGTTCTTAATAGACTACTGATATAAAGAGGAGAGAGAAATAAAATCCTTATATGCATAGATAGTATTACAGTTTGGTTACTATAATAAAACCTGAAATAATTAAATTTTACCTTCCTGAAGATAGGATGAATATGTAATTTTATCTCATTTGTAAAATAAGATTTGTTCAAAGATTAAAATATAATAATGAAAATATAAAATTTAACATTTTAATATTATTGTTTTCACTGAAAGGAGTAGCAGTATATGAATTCTAATTAATTCAAACACTCCCTTTTAGTTATTAATATGATCGGCTTTTAGCAGTGTCAGCTAAATAAAGGGAAAGTATTTGCTATTCAAACTTAAAATGTGTAACTTCTCTAGAAGCTATGCTATGCTAAGTCACTTCAGTCGTGTCCGACTCTGTGCGACCCCATAGACGGCAGCCCACCAGGCTCCCCCGTTCCTGGGTTTCTCCAGGCAAGAACACTGGAGTGGGTTGCCATTTCCTTCTCCAATGCATGAAAGTGAAAAGAGAAAGTGAAGTCGCTCAGTCGTGTCCGACTCTTAGCAACCCCATGGATTGCAGCCTAACAGGCTCCTCCGTCCATGGGATTTTCCAAGCAAGAGTACTGGAGTGGGGTGCCATTGCCTTCTCCGTCTCTAGAAGCTAGGCTACTGTAAATTGAAGGGAAAAAGAGATACATTTTTTAATTTGTTGATTCTTCAAAAGAAAGAAATTAGAAGTAGCTATAGAATTAAGGGAAAGAGATTCTCTCATTGACATGAGAGTTAGATATTGTGAAGCCTCCCAAGGAATAATTGTGACTTAAGTATATTAAAATTAAAATTAATCATACATTTTGACCAGGAAATCTCTCTCTTCAGAGTTTTGCCTATAGTAATAAAAATACCAATGAAAAAGAATATATATGATTGAATAAATAAATGATTTTATTAAATACATTTTATTTATTTATTGAATAAATGAATTCAATAAATGATTTAATAAAATATTAATTCCATGTAATATTTTCAGTAATTCCAAAAGATTGCTTACATCTACATCTTAATGTTTAGTAGAATATTAGCTAAAGAATCAGTGTGGATGTATGGGAAGCCAGGTGGCACAGTGGTAAAGAACCTGCTGCCAATGCAGGAGATGCAAGAGACTTGGCTTGATCCTTGTGTTGGGAAGATCCCCTGGAGAAGGAAATGGCTACCCACTCCAGTATTCTTGCCTGCAAAATCCCATGGACAGAGGAGCCTAGGTTACAAAGAGTCAGACATGACTGAGCACAGTACACTTCACATAAGCTATTGTAATGAAGTAGTTTTATAGACAGACATGTATGCAAAATATTTCATACAAGTATAGAGAAAATTGTTAAAGAATGCAGTCAGATTGATGACATCAGGTTTATATATATGAGATTGTAGAGGGTGAGGAAAAGAGTATATAAAATTAATTTACACATATTTTAAAATATAATTATGATATATTGCATATAAGAAACTGTGTTTATTATATTACATTGGGATTCCCTGAAATGGTAGCATTGGGCTTCCTGGTGACTCAGACAGTAAAGGGTAACG